>NW_021628323.1:529918-535320 GCF_900005855.1 Plasmodium gallinaceum | reverse complement strand
TTTTTTTTTTTTTTTTTTTTTTTAAGAAGCATATTTTTTTTATCATTTTATAAATGGTAGATAAAAAATTACCAGTTTTTAGATACAAAAAAAAAAAAAAATTATATACATCTTTTCTTGTATTAAGTAGAATAATTGAAAAATTATTCAACCTTTTTAAATATTAATTATTATGTTCTTTATTTTAACAAAATATTTCAACGAAAAAAAAAAAAACTATAAATTTTTTCAAACAGCAAACAGTACATTATATGGTAGAAAAAAAAAATTAAGAGGAAAAACAACTAAATATATTAATTATTTTTTTTTAAAAAAGAAAAAAGTTGAAGAACAAATATATTACAATAATATAAAGAGGAAACATTTTAAAGATGTTTCTTCTCCATTTCATATTATTTGTAATCTTAAAAATGATAAATTAAAATTCTTGAAAAAATGTAATCTTTCGGAAAAAAAGCATATATTAGAGAATACACATATAAAATTCGAAAATCCTAATATTAGTCAAATAAAAGAAATCAGAGATGCAAATGAAAATATTAGAAATAATGAAGTGATAATACATGATAAAAATTATGTGTGTGAAGATGAAAAAAAATTACTCGATTTATATAATGAAGAATATCTTTTCCTTCCAAGAATGAATATAAAAAAAGACAGAAAATTAAAAGATTTAAAAAACATGAATAATATTAATAATGTAATAGATATAAGAAAAAATAAAGATTTAAGTAATTTATACTTAATTACCAGCTTAATCAATATATATCATGATAATAATTACAATTATTTGATTTTAAAAATATTAAAAGAAATAAAATATATAAATTATATGAATATAAAACAAATAAGTCTAATCATTTACAACTTATACAAATATTATTTTATTAACTACATAAAGAATATGTTTTCTAATGATGATATTATAAATTTTAATTCTTTTTACAATTATTATTATATATTAGATGACTTCATATATAATGAAAATATGAAATATGAATTGATAGATTTAAATATAATTAAACAATTTCTTATATCTTTATCAATTGATATAAAAAAAGATATACATTATGAAACTGATTTTAATGTTTTAAGTAAAATTATTTTTGTATTCTCTTATTTTTCAATTAATGATAAAAAATTAAATGAACTTTTAATTGATAGAATCTTTAAAAGTCTTCATATAAAGAAAAATAAAAAAATAAAATATTTTTCGTTAATATCATTATCATTTGAGAATTTGAAACTATATTATTCTAAATTTGTATTTATGCATTCATATATTATTATAAAAAAAATGAAGAAATTATCAAGAAAATATGGAAACTCAATAATTTATAAAAAAAAAAAATTAAAACAAATAAATCTATTTGATTTTCATAAAAAACAAAAAAAAATACCATTAGTAGAACTAAAAGATATTTTTGCCTATATGTATATTCTTAAAAAAAATAATTTAAAAAATAATCAATTTATCATGGAATTATTAAAATATTGTAATTTATTTTTTAAAAAAAATTTTTCTAAAGAGAAAGATAAGTATATTTATTCATACATTCAAAATTTTAATAATAATTTTCATAAAGATGATAATTTATCAACTAAAGAAAAAATAATGAAAAATTGCGTTTATTATAGATCATTAAAAAATATAAAAATAGAAAAACATAATGAAGATAAAAAAAAAAATTTCTTATTGAATTCTTATAATAGTATGATACTAAAAAAAAAAAGAAAAAACAAAAAATTGAACAAATATTTGGCCTTATATTCTTTGTATAACATAAATAAAAACATACAACGTCTAGAATCATCAAAAAATAATTATTCTAATGATACTTTAATACAAATTAAAAAAGTAAATAATAATATTGAAAATTATTCTGAAGAAGGTAAAAAACAAAAAGACAAAATAGTTTTACAGGAGAAAAATTGTTTTAAAAAAACTGCAAATAATATAATAAATCAAAATATTAATAATTGTGTTTCAAGAGAAAAAACTAGAGATATATCAGAAAATAATCTGAAAGATAAAGTAGAATATAAAAATGATTCTATTATTTCACCAATTCAAAGTAATGATGTATTAATAACAAATAATTCTTTTTCAAAAAATTATGAAATTGATATATTTTGTCTTATAATACTTTTAAATCATTTAATTACTTATGATTTCCTTTTTCTTAAAAAAATACCAATTTTCCATAATTTGATAAAATTATATTTAGATTTAATAAGAATTTCAAAATTAAAGCAGATTCACTTTTTTTATTTTTCTAAAATTATTAAAATTAATGAATATATGAATATATATAATAATTTTATAATTAAAGTAATATATTCTTCTATTTTTTTTAAATTCAAAAATATTGCTTTATTTGGCACGGGTGTATTAAATTTTTATGTAGAAAATTTATGCTATTATGTAATTATATTATATCAAAATTTACTAAAAATGAAAATAAAAGATTACAATTTAAATAATATAATTTATATATATTTAATCAAATTCTTAGAAAAATATAAGAAAATTAGTCATATACTTTTATATCGTTATTTAAAGTTGTTTTATTCAATGAAAATTTGCTATGAACCTAAGAAAAATTATTATGATAAATTAATAACTTATAAGAAAAGTTCCTTAATATATGATAAGGAAGATTTTAACATGACTTATAAAAATACATTATTATATAAGAAATTTGAGTTTTTAATTTTTGAGAATCTAATATCATTAAAATGGAACACTCTTGATAATTTTTATTTAATAAAATTTTATAAATATATAAATAAATTAAAATTACATGTAGTCATTAATGGTGAAATGAAAAAAAATTTAGATAATGTATATAAAAAGTTACAAGATATAATAAAAGAAAAAAAATGTGACATAAATTTTTTAGATATATTGAAATTATACATAAATAGCAATAATGAACTAAAAAAAAAAATATTTCATTTAGAATACTTTTTTAATAATTTATTATCAATTGGTAATATAGAACAATTGGACAGTAGTAATTTTATTTTATTTTTTAAAACAACATTTTCATATATATATCTAAATAATACACACAAAAAAAAATTTTTTATTAAAAATTTTGATTGTATTAAATTAATCAATTTAAATAGAAATTACATAAATAAAAATATAGAAAAAATAAAAAAGAAATATATATATTTAATAATTATATATAATTTTCTTTATTTACATAAACTTTTTCAAAAAAAACTTGTATATCATAAAAAGATTATAAATATAAATCATGTAGAAATAATGTTTGAAATAATTAATAAATGTTTGGAGAATTGGTATTTTATTAATGATGAAAAAAATGCTCTCATATATATTTTTCTATTATATTTTAATAGTTTAAAAAAAAAAAAAAAAAATTTTTTTTTTACCAAAAAACATTCAAAAAAATTTCTAGATATTTCAAAAAATTGTATTGAAGAAATGAATAAATTATGGAATATATATTTTAATAATTCTTACACTACATATATTAATCCATTACTTTTGTTTTTTTTATTTAAATATAAAATATTTTTAAATAATTACAGTAGAAAAAAAGCAAAATCAATGATAGAAATTATTAATAACAGAACCATATATTATCACATGTTGAGATCAAAAAATGATTTTATATTTCTTAATACTATTTTTTTTTCTATAATAAAAAATAATTATATTTTAAAAAATGAGCTTTTTGATGATTTTACTAATTTATATTTTAATAAAATTACTTTTAAGTCTTTTATTTGTAATAATTTTGAAAAGGATAAAAAAAAAAATTACTATGATTTATTTGAGACAATAAAACTGAATATTCTAAATAAAAGTGAAAATAATAATAAAAACATTATTTATAGTTTTATAGCTAGAAGAAAATCAATTGAATATTTAATTAAAACTGTTTTAAATAGAAAGAAATATGAAATGTATCTGTTATAAATTATTTTCATTTGAAAACAACTTTTATATAATAGATACAACTTAAGTTATTAACTAAGTTTTATTAAAAAATTTCTGATAAATTCTTTTTTTTTATTTTTAAGTCCTTATAAAAAATTTCATTGGTAAATTTATATTTTTATATTAATCAAAACTAAAATTTATTGTAAGTTTAAATATCTTTAATTTTTAAATCTTCATTATTATTTTATTTTATTTTATTTTATTTTTTTTTTATATTTATTTTCTTCATCTACTGTTTTTTTCTCTTTGTTTCATATATTTATAAATTTTTTTTTTTTTTTTTTTTTTTTTTTTTTTTTTTTTTTTTTTGTTATAGATAAAATACATTTTTATATATATATATATATAGAATATATTAAATGGTTTATAAATATATTTAACATTTTTTGTCCTTAATAAAATATATTTAAAACTATAAAAATTAATAAAAAAAAAGAAATTTTCTAAAATAATTTAAATAATTTTTCAATATATAAATTTTCAAACTACAAAGTCCATTTTGTTAAAGCCTAGAAGTGGCTAATAATAAAATTTAAATTTTATAGATATATAAAAAAAAAAAAAAAAAAAAAAAAAATATATATATTTTAAAGTTTATATTTTTTCTTTTATTTTTTATGTTTTTTATTTAAATTGTTTTTAAAAGTATCATAATTTAAATTTTAAAAAAAAAAAAAAAATGAGAAACGGAAATACTGTGAACATTTTAAGTGATGAGGAGATAAATAAAAAGTATGTTGAATTAAAAAATAAAATAAATTTAGAAAATGATGAGGATGATTGTCATATCAAAGAGATGAAACATTTATTAAAGATAGTTTGTTTAAAATATAAAGCTATAAAATTTGGAGATTTTATTTTAAAATCAAAAAGAAAATCAAAATATTTCTTTTCTAGTGGAGTTTTAAATAATGTAATTTCTGCAAATATTATTTCATTTTTAATATCACATCTAATTTTAAAAAAAAATTTTAAATTTGATTACTTGCTTGGTGCTTCATATAAAGGGATTCCAATAGCAACATTAACAAGTTACTTTTTATTTTCTTCAAATAAATATCACAACGTTTTTTATTTATATGATAGAAAAGAAAAAAAAGAATATGGAGACAAGAATGATATAATTGGAATTTTAGAAGATAATAATATAAATGAAGAAAAAAAAATTATTATAATTGATGATGTATTTACTTGTGGTACAGCTTTAGGAGAAATTTTAAATAAATTGAAACATTATAATAATCTAAAAGTAATAGCAATCATTGTTCTTTTTAATAGAAACGAATATAATATAAACGAAAATAATGAAAAAATTTATTTTAAAGATTTATTTGAACAAAAATTTAATATTCCTTTATACTCTATTTTAAATTATAATGAAGATTTTGATCATTTAATATAAACCGTAAAAAAAAAAAAAAAA
>NW_021628323.1:525394-528918 GCF_900005855.1 Plasmodium gallinaceum | reverse complement strand
AAAAATTTCAATAAAAATAGAAACATAAGAATTAGGGTAGAATTAGAAAATGCTAAATACACCAATATTTTAAAAAAAAGAAAATATATATTTTTAATATTTTGATTTTTTTTTTTTTTATAAAATATTTTTACTTTTTTGTTTTTATTTCCTTTTTTTTATAATTATCAACAACACTTTTTTTTATTATCTTTGACTGGTTTTGCATTTAAATTAATATTTGCCTTTCCTTTTTGTTGATTTTCTAAATGAGATTTATTTTTTATCTCGTAAGCCATCGTTTTGAATGCCTGTTCAACATTATGAGCTATTTTAGCTGATGTTTCTAAAAATTGGATATTGCAACTATCAGCTAATTCTTTCCCTTCTTCATAACTTACATTTCTATCATTTTTTAAATCTATTTTGTTTCCAATTAATATTTTTTGAACATCTTCAGAAGCATACCTTTTGAAAATAAAGACAAAGAAAAAAAAGTGTATAAGCATACATATATATGATAAATAATAATAAAAAAAAAAAAAAAAAAAAATACAATGAAATAATAAAATAAGTTTATAAAAAAAAAATTGTAATATTCTTATTTATTCAATATATATATATATATATATATATATATATATATATATATATATATATATATATATATTTTTTTTAACTTTTCTATTTCAATTATCCAATTTTTGACATTATTAAAACTGTCTCTATCAGTTACGTCATAAACAATTATTATTCCTAATAAATTCAAAAATAATTATATAAATATATATAAAACATTAATTTTATATATTTATTATTTTATCTCATCAAATAATTATTTTATAAAAAAAAACCTTGAGCTCCTCTATAATATGATGACGTTATTGTTCGAAATCTCTCTTGACCTGCTGTATCCCACTATAATTTTACAAAATTTAAAGAAATTTTTATTTTTTATTATAATTATATATAATTATATATATATATATTTTATTATAATTATATATATATTATTACTATTTGTAATTTTATAATTTTATCATCAATTTCTATAGTTTTAATTTTGAAATCAACTCCTATTGTGCTAATGTAACTATCTGTATAAGTATCATCCTAAAAAAAAAATAATACATAAATATTGATAAGAAAAATTATTATGTTAATAAAAAAGATACATAAAAATATATAATATAAAAAATAAAAAAAAGTAAAATAAAATAATAATTCAATCCTTATATTAATTTTAAAATATCTCATCTTTTCATATATATATATATATATTATTATATAACATTTATTTTTATATTAAAAAATTAACATGTTTACATAAAATTATTTATATAATTAATTATAATTCTCTATTTTAACATTTTCTGTAATTTTATATCTTTTTTTTTTTTTTTTTTTTAATTAATTCTTATTTATCATTAGCAAACAATATTATTCTTTCATAATTACACATATCATATATTTATTTTTTTTTTTTTTTTTTATCAATTTATTTTTATTATATTTTTGTTACAGCAAAACGAAGGAGTAAACAAGACTTTCCAACACCACTATCTCCAATCAATAAAATTTTAAATAAGCTATCACTAAAGAAAAAAAAAATAAAAAATATACATATATATATACATATATATAATAAATATATATATACATACATATATATATATATATATACATATATATATATAACAAAGCAACTAATAGTAATAAATGTGTATAATATATATATATATTTTAAAATATTTTATATATCATATTGTGAAAACATACTAGCTATCATTCATTTTGAATACCAAAAGTTTCTATAATAATAATAATAAACAAAAAAAAAAAAAAAATAAAATAAAATAAAATAAAAAAACCAATTGTCAAATATTAGAATTAATGCTAAATAAAATGAAAAAAAAAAAAAAAAAAAAAAAAAAAAAAAAAAAAAAAAAAAAAAAAAAAAAAAAAAAAGAAAAATGAAAAATGAAAAATGAAAAAATATAAATAAAATAAAATTTAAAATAACTAAAAAAATAAAATAAGAAAAAAAAGATAATAGAATATTAAAAATAAAAAAATATTTATTTATCTCTATAAAAATTATATGTGTATTTATATATTCATATTATATACATATATAAAAAAAAATAAAAAAATTATTATCATTACTAACATGTTAATTAAAAAAAAGAAAAATTTAATTTGTTGATATAAATATTTTAAAAATAATTTAAAAAAAATATATATATAAAAGTATAAATGTTGCAGATTTACACGGATAATATTTTTTTTTTTTTTTTTTTTTACGTGTACAAAAAAATAAATATAAAAAATATATATAAAATAAAAAAATGAAATAAAATTTTATATATTTATAAATATAAAGAGAGTTATATTTCAATATGTATTTATGTATTTTAAAAATATTTTCTTTATATAATGCAATTATGCTTATTAAATTTAACTAATATTACTTTTTTGTACACTTTTTTGTTATATTTACAAAGGAATTGTAAAATATAATTATCTGAAATACACTTTAATATTAGATTGTCATATAAATATATTTATTTGTATATATTTTAAAGAGAAAAAAAAAAATATATATATATATATGTATATATATATATATATATATATTTAAAAATATATTAAATTGATTAAAGGTGAAAGTTCATATATATATATATAATTATATACATATATTTATATATATATATATTTATATATATATTAAAGAAAAAAAAATTTTTTTTTTTTTTTTTTTGTGTTGTGTAACAAGTATAAATGGGTGACAAAACAAATAGTATTAAAACTAATTAAATATATATATTTAATTTTATAATATTTCATTTAAGTAATTTTTCATTAATAATTAAGAATAAAATATAATTAAATGATAAATTAAATTATATTTATATGACAACATAAATGTATTTTTTTCATTCCTTTTTATATTAAAAAATTTATTTGTATAATAAAAAGAAAAAATTGTTAAAATTAGAAAATAATATATATATATTTATATATATATATATATATATATATATATATATATATATATATATATGAATTTACTATTAAAAAAAAAAAAAAAATTTAATAAATAATTTAGATTAAAAGATATATATATTCTAATAAATTTTTGAGGCAATTTTTCTTTTTTTTTTTTTGAAAAAATGAATAATTATAGACAAATAAAAAAAAAAAGAAAAATGAAAATATAAAATAATTGCAATTTTTTTTTTTTTATTTTTCTTATTCTTAATTCATATATTAAAAGAATATTTTTTGTAATAAAATGGAATTAAATGAGACAAATAAATTAAATGATAAGAAAAAAAAGAATAGATTATGTGGGAAACTAATTTATTCTATTCGTGATCTATTTATGCTAACATATGTAAATTCTTTGTTACCTATACATAATAATGTTAGAAAAATGAAAATATAAATTAGAAAGAAAAATTTTTAATTTTATTATCCTTTTTATTGTAAAATATTTGATTCTATTACACTTTTTTTTTTTTTTTTTTTTTTTTTAATTA
>NW_021628323.1:519772-525387 GCF_900005855.1 Plasmodium gallinaceum | reverse complement strand
CTTTTTTTTTTTTTTTTTTTTTCTTTAATTAGATTTTACTTGTTCATATAAATTTACCCTTTCATATTGGCCTCAAAAACCTAATTAAAAATCGTAATAATTTTAAAAAATAAGAAAAAAGAGAAAATTTCATAAAAAAAAAAAAAAATAAAATAAAATAAAAACAAAAACAAAAACAAAAAATATTTCCTATAATGTTATAACTTAAAAACAAATAACTTATATTTAACAAAAATATATGAATTTATATTTATTTTTTTGATATTAATATAAAATTTTTATACTCTTAATTTTGTCTTTTATTTCTATTTATCATCATTATTTTATTTTATTTTTTATTTTTTTTTTTTTTTAGAATTATACTTTCTGCTAATTTATGAAAAAGATATCATAGGCCATGTAAATCATTTTGTTTTACTTGATTTTTTTATTTATTTTTATAATTTTTTAAAATTTCCTGATATTAAAAATAGCAATGATTGCAATACAATCACAAAAAAAGTTTCTGATCCATCTGAATTTACTTTTAAAGACATACTAAGTATATTATATATAAATATATTTTTCAAATTAATATTACATATAAAATTTTTAAAAATTTTTTTAGATATATCTGAAAATTCTAAAGATTTCAAAATATTTGATAGCAATTCAAAATGTATAGAAGTTTTCGATCATTTTTTAAATTTTAAGTATAACAAAATATACTAAAAGTTTTAAATATAATATTTATCTTTTATATATTTTACTTTATTATTATTTATTTTCTTAAAATTTTTCTTTTTTTCTTTTTTTTTTTTATAGTGATGAACATATATATATAAATGACAAAACAAAAAGCATGATATCATCAGCTATTAAAAAAAAAGATATTATTTACTACATTTTAATGAATGTTAATAAATAATAAAAAAAAAATATATAAAAATATATCTTTATATATATATATATCTCTATATATCTTTATATATATCTCTATATATCTTTATATATATCTCTATATATCTTTATATATATATCTCTATATATCTTTATATATATCTCTATATATTTATATTGTTGTATTATTAATAATACATAGAAATAAGTAACTAATGATTACAAGATTTTTTTATTATATTTTATTTTAATATAATTTTTTATTATATAGCTAAAAGGAAAATATTCTGAATTAAATTTAAGCATTAATGACTGTATTAAAGTAAGCTATATTTAGAAAGAAAAAATGATAAACAGTGTAAGTGAATAATTGAAATATCATGAAATTTCTAATTTTATAGAAAAACACTACTACTGCTTATGATAACTCATCACTTATTAATGTAAAGAGTATTTTCAAAAAAAAAAAAAAAAAAAAATTAGAAGAATATAAATAAATTGTTAATTCATTTTTAAAGTATTAATTTTTTTTTATTTTTTTTTTTTCTTTCCTTTTGTATTTTTACAAAGGTTTTAATCAAGATGCAAAAAAAAAAATTATACTTCATACCTATAGTTAAGAAGGATACTAGTATAAGAAAAAAGATTTAAATAACAATATTACAAAATAATATTAAATATTCATATATAAAATTATTATTTTATTATTATTTTAGAAAAATATATTGACTACTTCAGTGCTAATGATTTTCTCGCACTTTACTGTAAATCCATCTCAGAAAAAGTAATATTATATTTTTTTTAACAATCTCAAAATTTACAAAAAAAAAAAAAAAAAAAAATTTAACTTTTTGAATTTCGTCTTTTTTTAAAAGTGGAATATAAATCCAGATAAAGAAGTTACGTATTTTATATCACTTTTACGCACAAAAGAAAAGGAAATGAAAGAAAAACAAAATAATATACCTTATTCCTATAGTGATTTGTTAAGTAGTATTATTTAAATATATTAATTTATATATGCTTTTCTCATTTTATTATTATTTGTTTAATTTTTTTTTTTTTTTTTTTTTTTTTTTTCAATTTTTTCCCTTTAGACAAGAATGATTTAAACATAAGTAAAAGTGTTTTGAATTTTTCAGAAAATAATGAAATGATAGTAAATAATTATATATATAATTTTCAATATTAAGGAGATAATTATATATATATATATATATATTTATACTTTTGTTATATATTATGCCTAGAAGTATAATAAAGAACTAACGATAAAAGAATCTTTAAAAAAACTATTTTTTTCAAAAATTAATGCTCTTATAGTTTTAAATGAAAGGTTTGTTTTTATTTTTGTTTTTTTCTATTTTTATTTTTACTTTATTTTATTTCTTTATTTTTTTATATTTAATTTTTATTTTATTTTTTTTTTTTTTTTCTCATATAGTAATAATGTAAAAGGTTTTTTAACTTTTAGAAGTTTGTTTAACCATTTAATGCACTCCTAAAAAGTAATTTATGTTGTACTATTATTTTTTTTTAAGTAATAAAATTTTTTGTTTTTTTTTTTTTTTTTTTTTTTTTTTTTTTTTTTTTTTTAAAAAAAAAAAAAAAAAAAAAAAAAAAAACAAAAAATTTTATTACNAAAAAAAAAATTTTTTTTTTTTTTTTTTTTTTTTTTTTTTTTATTTAAAATGAAAATAAAAATAAAAATAAATGAATTTTTTTTATTTTTATTTATAATTTTTTTATAAAGTTACACATATTTTTATAATTAAAAAAAAAAAAAAAAAAAGAAAACATTTATGTAGTATTTAAATAGTAACTACTTTTTTAGTGAATTTCTTTTTTTTTTAACTTTAATTTTATTATAAATTTATTTATATGGAGAAATATAAATTATTTTTTGATGAAATAAAAGAAGAAAATAAAAAAATTGCAAAAAAAATAATTTTTGTAAATAATAAAATAAAATATAAAGTATTAAATAATAGAAAAATTGAATTTTATAAATATTTTATAAATAGTTATGAAGATGAAAAAAAAAAAAATGTGTATAAGTACTATAAGCATAAAATAGTAAATAGCAAAAAAAAAAAAAAATATTTAGATAATAACTTCCCTTATTTTGAAATTTATAAGAATACAAATGATGCATTTAAAAATAATTTTCAAGAATATAATATATTTAAAATTATCAAGGATTATGATGAATTGAAATTATTTGATTTTTGTTCAAAGAATAATATAAAAAATTGTTCTCATTTATTCTCTCATTTTATAGAAATCATAATAAAAAAAAGAGACTTATATAATATCAATAATGTATTATTATTAACAAATAGTATAAGAAAATTAAATTATTATCATCCTTATTTCTGTAAATTAATATGTAGAGAAGTACACTTAGATATATATAAAATTAAAGATATAAATAAAATTACAGATTTTATAAATTTTTTAATGCATTTCAACATATTCAATTTTTATTATTTAAATAAAATATATAAATATATTATTTATTTAATTACTCAAAACAATGAATGGAAAATAATCAACTCAAATAATTCTGATTTAAAAAAAAAGTTACATATAACAGAAGAAATTACAAATAATCCTAATAATAGTCTTATACCAATAAATAATAATAATGTTATTATATTATTAAAATCTTTTTTAAAATATAAATATTTTGATATCAATTTATTAAAATTATTAATATATATATGTAACCATGACAAATATATTCATTTGAAAAATATAGAATGCTTATATTATTTATCTAAGTTAAGTGAACATTATAACTTTATAAATAAAGATTATTCATCTGATTTTTTCAATATATTTAAGAATGTTATAAATGATAAATTAAATTACAATGATTTTATTTTATTATTGAAAACTTTTTATAATATTTATAAAACATATAACACCATTGAACTAGATCATTATAACTTGATTATACAAAATTATAAACATCTAGAAAAAGAAATTTTAATGAAAAATTCCTTAGTAGAAGTAAGTTATGATAATTATATCTTGATAAATTCTAACAAAAAAGAAAAGGTAATGATAAAAAATAAGAACAAAGGAAAGGATAAAGATTACTCATTTATTAAAGTTAAAAATAACAAACTTATAAAAAATGAAACGTTTCTACCTTTTAATAATACTATAGATACTAATTTAAAAAAGCAAAATATAAATAGTGATTATCTAATATTGCATTATGATAATGAAATATATACCTCTGATATTAACTTTTATAATTTATTTGATACCGTTAAATATATAATATTATTTATAGAATTAAAAATTCTTAAGTTTGCTCCTTTTAAAAAAAAAAGTTTAGCTGAAATTGAATTTTTAAAAAGAAAAAACTTTGAAAGAGATAATGAAAAAAATATATATAAATACATTTCTCAAAATATAAATGAAGAACAAAATGAAAATATGGAATATATATTAAGAAAAAATAAGCAAGAAAATTTTGATGATTCAAATTTACAATTTCTTTTTTATTTAAATTATTTAAATCATGAAAAATTTAAAAAGGAAAAGAATAAATCTGAATTTGAAGGAAATATACAGGAAAAAAAAAAAAAAGAAAACAAAGAAATAGAAGAAAAAACAGAAATTCAAAAAAAAAAAAATATTTCATCAGAAGATATTAATAATTATCTAAATGATAAAAAAAATATCAAATTTAATTTAAATGATAATACATATTTCTCTCATATATTTAACAATTTATCTTCAATACAAGTTTGTCTATAAAAATTTATATAATAATAATTTTTTTTTTTTTTCTCATCTATATAATTATTTTTTGTATTTTTTGTATTTATTTATTTATTTTTTTTTTTTTTTTTTTTTTTTTATTTTATAGCTAGCAAATATAGAAGATCATATATTAAATAAATCGTTTAAATTTTTATTGTTATTTAAAAATAATTTACAAATACTTGATGTTAATGATATAGCTGATTTATTCTATTCTTTAACAGTTTTTCAGATAATTCAAGTAAAAAGAAAATATAAAATAATAAATTATGAACTTTATAATAAAAATATATCTACAAAAATATCACTTAAAAACTAACTAAAAAATTTTTTATATTGAGAATTTTTTTTTTTTTTTTTTTTTTTTAATGCAAAATTAACTTTTTATTGTATTCAGGGTTATCAAAAAGGAATAATAAAAAAAAACAAATATGGATACTACAAAATTAAAGATGATAAGGAAAATGAAGAATTATATAAAGTATTATCAAATATTTTAATTAAAAAACTTATTAATATAAAAGAAGAAAATTTATATAAAATAATTTTATCCTGTGCAAATACTGCTTATTCAGTAAGAAAATATACATATATATAAACATAATATATATATATAGACATAATATATATATATAGACATAATATATATATATAGACATAATATATATATATAGACATAATATATATATATAGACATAATATATATATATAGACATAATATATATATATAGACATAATATATATATATAGACATAATATATATATATAGACATAATATATATATATAGACATAATATATATATATAGACATAATATATATATATAGACATAATATATATATATAGACATAATATATATATATAGACATAATATATATATATAGACATAATATATATATATAGACATAATATATATATATAGACATAATATATATATATAGACATAATATATATATA
>NW_021628323.1:505912-518772 GCF_900005855.1 Plasmodium gallinaceum | reverse complement strand
AATTACTATTT
This sequence comes from Plasmodium gallinaceum, assembly GCF_900005855.1. NCBI lineage: Eukaryota > Apicomplexa > Aconoidasida > Haemosporida > Plasmodiidae > Plasmodium > Plasmodium gallinaceum. The sequence goes on along the minus strand of NW_021628323.1, from coordinate 518,761 downwards.
AAAAAATTTCAATAGATATATAAAATTTAGTAAAATGAGAAAACTTATGAACTGTTAGGAGCATAAAAGTATTAAATATTTTGATTCAAAAAAATATTCAATTGAATATTTCTTATTTATTTTAATAATCTTGGTTTTTGAATAATTAGATTTTGAAAAAATATTTATTTCTGCAACTAACTGTTTCTTTGGAATTGCTAAAAAAATAAGAAAATTATAAAAAATAAATATAGAAATTACAAAAAAAAAAAAAAAAAAAAGAATTAATATAAACATAAATATGAGATTTTATTTTGAATATTATAAATAAAAAGATGATACTATTAAATAAAAATGTTAATATGTATATGCAAAAATATATATATATATATATATATATATTACTATTTCCGTTAAACTCGATAATTCCAAACAATTTTACTGGAAGTTCATCTTTAAAAATATTTAGAAAAAAAATAAAAATATAATAAAGAAAAATAATAATAATTTTTTAAAGAATTTTTTTAAAACTTTTTAATTTTAATTCTTTTTATTAATATATAATTTTTTATATTATAATTTATTATTATTACTATCAAAATCATTTAATATCCATTTTATTTCATTTTTCTTTTCATATTTTATCTTTCCCTATTGAAATAAGGAAAAATGATCAAAAATAATTTGAATATTATATTATTTTTTTTTTATATTTTACTATAGATTATTACCATATCACATTTTAAATTATGATTTATAATTTCATTAGGAAAAGGAAATTTTAAAAAAAAATGTTCATTTTTTTTCTTTGATGTTTTTATATAAGGTATTTTATTGTTCCATTGTAGTATTACATTTATTTCTATTTGCTTTTCGTTTATGTTTCTAACTTTATAATAACCTTAAAATCATTAACATTTTTTATTTACAATTAGCAAAAGAAACTATAATTAATGAACTATTTTTACTTCTTTTTTATTTTTTTTTCATATTTGCTATTTTTATCTTTTTATAATGTAACCTATAATTGGGCATATTAAATTCCTATAGTAATAGGTCAATAATCTGTGACTTGGATATTTACTTGAAACTTTTATTTTTAAATTACCATCTCTAAATAGAATGAAAAAATATATAGATTAATATTAATGCAATTTATATTTTTATACATATACGAATTATTTGAACATGTAATTGTGTATTTTCAAAAATTTTACGCATAATTTTCATTTTTTATTTATAACATTTTTTCTATAGATGCCAAATCTGTAGCATATATATCACAATATTTATTGTCTAACTGAATCATCATATCAATATCTAAATATTTTTCTTCGTCACTTTTTAATATAATCTCACCCTTAAAAGTACATATAATAAATATTTTATTATATATATATATATATATATTATTGTATTTTAAAATATTGAAACCTTTAATTCTGCATTTTCATTTTCAAAGTTTGTTACAAAACAATTTAATTCTTCCTTAATTATTATAACAAGGGTATCATCTTTGTTTTTTCTTATAAATATACAAAAAAAAAAAAAAAAAAATGCAAAATTTTTTATATATGTTTTATTTTTTTTTTTTTATTTTTAACTAAGTTTTATTACTCATGCATATAAAGGGGTACATATGTTTGAATGTTCTCTTTACTAATTTTTATATTTTCATTTTGATCAAACTTGTTTATTATAGGTATTCTTTTATTTTCCTCAAACATTATAGAATAATTATAAAAAAATAAAAGAAATAGAGAGTAATAATTTTTTGAAATTTGTCTGTTTAAAATTCTATTTTGATTAACTAAAGTAAAAAACGTAAATAATAAATTTCTAAAATTATATTTCATGTTTTTATTAGAAATAAAATCATTTTTATAAACAACAAAAGATGGTTTATTATTTACATATAATATATCATTGTGCTTTTTCTTTTCTATGTAATTTTCATTTTCATTTTCATTTTTTATTAAATTTCTTGATTCATTATATTCAATAACTGGTTTATTTTTTAAAGTATCCTGTTTATTTTCATTTAATATAGTATTGTCATCATTTATTAAAAATAAAAAATTATAAAAAATAAAGAAATTACTCTGTAAAATATCTTCACATTTATAAATATCCTTTTTTAAGTAATTCAAAAAGAAAGAGTTATTTCTATAAAATCTACCATAAGGAATAACAGATGAAATATATATATCAAGAATTTTTGTAAATTTTTGTAGTATTAAATTATTACATAATTCATTGTCTTTTATATTAGAAAATCTTTTATTTCGGAAAAAGTTAGTTTCTATATAATTTAAAAATTCATCCATAAAATTATAATAAAGTAATTTATCAGTATTATTTTTCATAATACTAATATTATTACTTTTTGAATCATCAATATACAGTAAAGTTACTAAAAGTAAGTTTTTCTTTTCCATAAATAAAAATGGATATAATATCTTATTCTTTACATGAATACTATAACAACTCACAGTTTTATTTAATTCAATGTATTCTTTATGAGTATCTATATCCTGATTTTTTTTATTAATTATTTGCTCTCTAATTAGATCATCAATATTTTTTAGTTTAAATATATTTACATAATTCAATTCCTATCAATTGTAAGAAATAAAATCAATTTTAGTAGTGCAATAATATATTAATGTAAAAATATAAATAAATTAATATATATATATATATATATATATATATATATATATATATATATACATATATGCAAAAACAATTTATTAATAAGAAAAAAAAAAAAAAAAAAAAAAATTAAAAAGTTCATATTGTTGTAAATTTGTATTTACTTCAATGTATATTATTATTTAAAAAAAATGTTAGAAATAAAATTCTAAATATCCTTACTTGTATACTCTTAGCACATATTTCAACATTAAAAAAAATTTTTTGATATACCAAGTCATAATTAACATCTTTTGATTTAAATAAAAATAGTGCTCTAATTCCATTCATTTTGTATATTTAAATTTAATATATTTTAACAAATAAAGCTTTAGTCAAAATAGACAATAAATCAAAAGAAGATAATTGAATAATAATGTTCAGTCATGTTAAAAAAAAAAAAAAAAGAATAAAAAAATAGAAAAAAATACGCTTATATGTGCATTCAATAATTCAAATTATTCATGAAAATAAAAATGATACAAATTAAAAGAACTATAATAAATTTTATGTTGTATCAGTATAAAAAAAAATAATAAAAAAAAAAAAAAATCAAATAAAATCAGTGAAAATAAATGTTAATAATTTAAAAGTAATCAAAATAAAAAATTAAAAAAAAAAAAAGAAAAAAGCAATAAAAAAATTTTCATAAATATGAATTCAAAGCTGCTATGGAAAATCAATTAGGAAAAAAATGAAATATAATTATAAATAAAATATTAAAAATATATGTGATTAAAATAGTTATTATCATAAATATATATATATAAAGAAAAAAAAAAAAAAAAAAAAATCAACAAAATATACATATTTATTTTTTTTAGAATTATTATTTTCGTAAATTGAAATAATAAATATAAATCAATATACATATGTATATATATCGTGGAAAAAGTTAAAATATATTCACATTAGTATCATGGTTGTTTATTTTACATATAAAAATATTAATAGAGTAAAATAAATATATATAATAAAAACAAATTTTTTCTTTTTTCAATTTATATTTAAAAATAGCATTTTGAAATTTTATTTTTTCATTAGTAATTAAAAAGGAATATGTTCAAATATTAAAAAAGAATTACTCTATAATATTATTATTTTATATATTTTTATCTTTTTAATTTATTTTAAAAATATAATTTAAAAAGTGGAATATATTTTTTTTAAGTGGAATTTGGTCTGTCAATTTTTCTACAATTACTTCATTACATTCCCTATTGTATTCATCACTATATTTTCTCTCATTAACAGAATTAGGTTTGGTAATCTTTTGTCTTTTTGAAATATCTTCATATATATTTTCTTTATTTATAAAATTATTGAATTCAAGTGTGTAAACTGTAGTTCTTTTCTTTTTTTCTTCTCTTTTCTCTATTTCTTCTTGGATTCCTTTTATATAGCATCTCTTACATACACATACTTTGTTATGACACTTCATCCTATCGTTGCTAGTAGTCAATTTATAGAATTTCATTTCATTTTTTAAATTATCTAATTTATTTTTATTTTTTGGTGTTAAGTTTGGGGTTGTTGTAGCACTTAAAAGAAGATATTTATCTATATTTTTTATCTTACTTACTTGATATTTATTTTCGTTATCTTTATAAAAATTTAATTTTTTAGAACTATTTTTTTCCTTAAGTTTAGACATTGAAATATATTTACTTTTCCTTTTTACATGTGAAAAATTCTTTTCTTTATAGGAACATGAATTATCAATTTTTTCTGTATGTTGATCTTCAAATAATGCACCATTTTTAACAAATTCAAAAATTCTTGTATATTCATTTAAATATGTTAATTTTTCCATTTTTCATATGACAAATTTATAAAAGTAAAATATATTTTAAGTAATAAAAGTAATAAAAGAAAAAACGAAACAAAAATATTAATAAGAAAAATTTAAGTTTTATAATATTTAAATTTAATTATTATGTGTAGACAACTTTAATTAAAAAATATATTAAAATAATGAAATAAGAATGAAAAAATTATAGATAATTTTTTTTATTAAAAGCAAATGTAATTTAATCAAAAAATATAAATATTGTAAAAAATCAAAATTTAAATATTACATTAGCTTTATATAATAAAATATATAAATCCTGAAAATATATGAAAATTAAAAAGTATATATATATGTATGCATATATACACATGTGTGTATATGTATATATATAATAAAAAAAAAAAAAAAAGAATTCAAATAACTATTTATGAATAATGAAATTTATGAACATACACAAATTTTCCAAAAAAATAAAAAATATAATGAAAAACAGTTGTAGGTAGCTAAATTAAAAAGTACAATGTTGTGAGTTAACTATTTATATTTATATTAAAAAAAAAAAAAAAAAAAAAAAAAGTGAACTATTAAGTAGATTAATGCTGTTCATATTTACAAAAGTGGGATTTTAAATGTATTCTTTTTATTATTACAAATTGATCTAACAAAATAAATTTCTAAAAATAAAATTTAAATAAAAAACTCAGCAAATAATCTTAGTATAATTATATTATCATAGATTATATTTTTTTCATTTATGTTATATTAAAAAACAATTTTTAAAGTACTGAGAATATTGTATGATTTGTTAATAATATTTTTTTTTATTTTGATGTATCATAAAAAAATTTTATTAGAAATACTTAAAAATGATTGTAAAAATTAATATTTGTGTTTTTAATTTAAAAAAAAAATTTCTTTATAAATTAAAAAGAAGTAAAAAATTCAAATTTATTTATAAACAGAAACAAAGTGGGTAATTAGGAAATAAGGAAATTGCAGCATTATTTTGTCTTCTATAATAATGAAAATTTAAAAAAAATAATTTATGAAATAATTATATATATTGTTATATAATTAAAAATAAATATTTTTTATTTTTATATTTGATTGCTAAAAACTCCATTAATATTCCTATTCAAATGTATCGTATCTTTTTTTAAGTATATGTATTTTCAAATGACATAAATCTTAATTTCATGTGAATTCATAATTACGTCTGAAAAAAAAAAAGATAATATATGAAAAAAAGATGGTACGTTTTAGATGAAATTGCCAAAAATATATATTTTTAATTTTATGTAAAACATTTTTGGTTAAAATAAAATTTTAAAATATTTATTTTTAAAAAAGAAAGGAAGCATATAAATTTCTGTGCATTAAAAATGATTGAAAAAATATTTATTATTTATTTTTCATAAGGAAAAATATAATTAAACATACAATAATAAATAAAAAAAAAAAAAATTTTTAATTAAATAGTCAATGACAGCACATTTTGCATTATTTTTCAAATTTCACCAAATTTAAATTAACGATTCAAATTTTGAAAAATCACATTATATATAAAACAAAAAAAATAAACATTTATTTTAAATATTTTTTTATATAAATATTTTTATATTTAACTCTTCCTTTTTAGAAAAGCTAAAAATAAAATGATTAATATAAAAAATAAAGATATATCAAATATTATTATTATATCAGCGATAAATAATGTATGATCTTAAAATAATATAGTAAAACTTCATTTGAAATTATAGAAAACTATATAAAAACAAATATGCTTAAGATTAGTCTATAAATGCAAGGTATATTATAAAATATATTAATAAAGAATTGTGAGCTGTGATTTCTTCCGAAAAAAAAAAAGAAAAAAGGAAAAAATATAACGTGCAAATATTAAAATACTTTATATTTTGCATAAGTGAATAATATTAAACTAAAAATTAACATTTTTTTTTTTAGATAAAAAACTTTAAGAACGAACAACATATAAAAATAATATAATAGGAAGATAATATATATATATATATATATATACAGAAAAGAACTAATGTGAGTTATAATAATATGGTATAAATATTGTAAAAAAGGTGTTAGTAAATATTGAACAGCAATTAAAATTTTTCATAAGGTATTAAGATATATATAAAATCAAATAAAAAAAAAAAAAAAAACCAATGAATATAATTCCAAAAAAAACATATGATGGATGAATATAAATGCATCAGCTGTTTTGAAAACATATATTTAAATAGTGAAAAAAATTTATTTTTTTTTGATATATGTAAGCATAAAATATGTGCAGAATGCTTAGAAAATCATTTAAATAAGCATAATAAGCAACATTGTCCACTATGCAAAGTGACTATTAGTAAAAAAAATGTTGTTCCATTTGACATAGAAGAGCGAATATATGCAAATCAAAAAAATATAAGATCAAAATTAATTGAAATTTTTAATAAGAAAAGACATAATTTTGAAAATACTCCCTTGTATAATAATTATTTAGAAAAAGTAGAAGATATTGTTTACACATTAACAAATGAATATGATGAAAAAAAAAGGAAGATAATTGAAGCATATATTAAAAAATATGAGAAAGAAAACAGTAAATTAATAGAAGAAAATAATACTCTTATGTATGAAAATGAAAAAAAAAAAATTCATGAAATTGTAAAAGAAGAAGGCAATTTATATGAAATAATTAAACATAGACCAATTATAAATAAATCCAATAATGAAACATATGTTCATTCACTAATTAAAGAAAATCCCAAATTATTTGATGAAATAAAGGTAACTAATATATCTGAATCCCAGCCACAACCTTTAAATCCTGCTTTTAAAAATGACACAGATATACCAAAACGTAAATTTTTCAATGAAGAAGAATTAAAAAAATCTGATTATGCAGGTGGATACGATACTTCCATTGTTTTTAAAAGATGTGATACTGAATTCAATTCTACTATATATTTTAATATATAAACATATATATATTATTTTATTAGGATGTTCCACTGATAAGAAATATAATCTTTTTTTTTATTTATTTTAAATATTTATCTTTTTTTTTTTTTTTTCATTTTAAAAGATATAATTTATTATAAATTAGAATGTTTTGTAAAGTTGTTTTTTGTGCATTAGTTTATAAAAGATATATTTATTTTAAATAAAATATTTTAAATAGTTGCATTTAAATAAGAATAATTCCTTAAGAAATTTTATTTTTTTAAATAACTCATGTACTTTTTTTTTTTTAAAATAATTTCCTTTTAAAAATTTCATCTCTATATATATTACTATTACATTTTATTTTTAATTTTATATCACTGTAATTAATTTGTGGTTTTTCTTTTTTTTTTTTTTTTTTTTTTTGTTCTTAAAAAAATAATGAATAAATTTTTTACCATTTTCTTTATATTTATAGAAATAAAAAAAACATATAATATTATTGTATAATATTTTTTATACTTTTCAAAATTTGCTAATATTAAATATTGGCATTAAAATAATTATATTCTTGATTTTTTTTAAAAAAAAAAAAAAACATATTAATGATGCTTATTGTGAATTATATTATACAGAAAAGGTTCACTTTTAAAATAAGTAGAAGACATATGAAATGTGTAGTCTTTTTATTTTTTATATAAAAATCTACAAAATATTTTAAATTTCATATTTTCTTTAAAAAAGTTATTATTATATAACTTTCATATAAAAGTCGATAATAATTTATATAAAAATTGAAATTTTTTTTTTCTTTTAAGTTCTTTAATGCTGATTAATTTTCTTAAAATAAATATAAATATTTTGTTAATAAATATATGTTATTTTAATATTCATTACAATTCATATAATGAATTAATAATAAAATATTTTCTTTTTTTTTTTTTATTAACATATAACTTGATTAGCTTAAATACATTTAAAAAATAAAAAAAAATAAAACAAATTTGATCATTAATCACGTATTGTGGTTTATGTTATAAATTTGTATTTTCAATTAAAGCAATGTATTTGAATCCTCAAGAAATTATTTAATTAAAAATATTATAATTAATTAAAGAAAATTTATATAAAATTTATAATTCAGATTAAATAATTTTATTCATTTTATATACATCGTTTTTAATTTTAAAATATAAATATATATATATATATTTCACTTAATAATTACAATTAATATTTTCTATTGAGATAAAGATGCTTTTCTACATATTTTTTTACAATTATTTACTTTAAATCAAAAATATAAATTTTATAAATTAAAAAAAAAGATAGATGAATAAATAAATAAATAATTGAAAATAATAAATAAAATAAAAGTAGAAATAAAAACAAAAAAAAAATTATAAAAATAATTAAGCTAAAGAATAAATTAAAAGGTAGTATCTTATTATAAAATGGAAAAAGAAATAGACGAATTTTATGATATAATATGTAATGAAATATTAAATTATTTTCTATTACCAAATGAAAAAAATAAATATTTAAGTTATAAAAGGATAAAAATATTTATAAGTGATTTAATTGATTTCTTAAATTCGGAAAGCTTTTATATTTTTACTAATTATCGTGAATCAAAAGATAAAGAAGAAATTTTTTTTAAACCTAAACTTTTTTCTTTCACATTATTACCACAAAAATTAAATAAAGAGATATTAGAATTATGTAGAGAATGTACATTACTATATTCAGAAATATTTGATAGTATGATTTGTGATATGCAATTTTTATTAAAAACCTTTGAAAATACAAAAGAATATGATGAATTTTATAAAAGTATCATTGATATATGTGAAAGAGTATATTTAAACAAAGAAAACGGAAGAGATATAAAAAATGATATTCGTTGTGTTATAGGAAGATCTGATTATATGACTAACAAAAAAGACAATCAAAAAGAAGACGATATTGAAATAAAGCAAGTAGAATATAACACGATAGCAGTTGCATTCGGGAATTTATCATCTATTTTATTTAAAGCACACAAAAATATTATCAAAGAAATTTATAGAGAATATTTTCCATATTTTAATGAAAAAAATGAAAAAGAAATAAATGATATATTAGAGAAAAAATTTCAAAATAATTTCACAGAAGGCATAATTACTTGTTTCATTGAATGTCATAATGCTTACATATCTAACTTTAAACCATTACAAGGAAAATACAAAACAATCATAATTTCAGTTTCAGTTGGTGATGACTTAAATAAATTTGATAAATATAAAACGAAGAATGAATTAAAAAAATTTGGTATTGATCAAATGTTTTTTACTTTAAAAGAGTTGCAAGTTTTATTTGAAAAAAAAAAACTTTTTTTAAATTATAGACATGAAACTTTACGAGACTCTTTAAATAGAATAAAAAAGAATTCTAATGATTATGAACAATTTAAGCCAGGAAAATTATTTTTAAATTTAAATGATGATGATGCTAATTTCTTAAATGAAACAAATTATGAAAGGAATATATATGAAATAAGTGTAATATATTTCCGATCTCTTTATTCTCCATATCATTTTAATGAAACAATTTGGAGTTTAAGAGAGATGATTGAATTTAGTGATTCAGTTAAAATTCCATCTTTACCATATCAATTAGTAGGATCTAAACGGATTCAAATGCTATTATTAGATGATGATATATTAAAAAAATATATATCATATGATTTAAATAAAAATAAAAAAACAGAACAACAAATTATTAATGATATGAATACACTGAAAAAATCTTTTGCTTTACAAGTTGATCCATCATTAGATAAAAATTCTCATATAATCTCTTTAGCAATTGAAAATGAGAAAAATTTTTTACTAAAACCACAAAGAGAAGGAGGAATGAATAATTTGCATGGCAGTGATGTTAAAGAAAAACTGATGCTTTATTATGATGAAAAAGAAAAACATAAATTATCAATTTACGTTTTAATGCAGAAATTATTCCCATCTTCATTCATAACTGTCCATTGTAGAACAAAAAAAAAAGAAAATGAAGATAATGATCATTCATACTTTATTGAATTTTCTCCAGAAAAATCAATCTCTGAAATTAGTTTGTTTCATAATTTTATTTTTTATAAAAATAAAAACATTTTAAATGAACAAAAGGGTTATTTAATTAGAACAAAAAATATTAATGAAAATGAAGGAGGAGCTATATGCGGAATTTCAAGTTTAGACTCTTTTTTTTTAATATAGAAAAAATTCATATTAATAATTGAAAATAAAGAAAAATATATATATATATATATATATATATATATATATATATATATATATATATATACAAAAATGTATTAAAATTCAAGATATAAAATAAATATCTCAAAAATATTTTTAAAAAAAAATTCTAAAAATTTTATATTAAAATGTAATTTGTTTTTTATTATCATTTGTTTTTTTTTTTTTTTTATTTTTTATTTTTTTTTTTTTTTTAATTTTTAGAATTTTATTTATTTGTGAATATTTTTTTTTTTTTTTATCACATTTTTCAGTTTCAGTAAAATTAATAAAATTTTTTATAAAATTCATTATCTTTTAATGAATATTTAATTTTTATTTATTTTAAAGTATTTTCACATTTCTTTCTTTTCTTTTTAAAAGATTTTCTTTTTTTTTTTTTTTGTAAATCGTTTTACTATATTCCTAGTTCAATATTAAAATGTTTTACATAATTAAAAATGTAGTTAAAAATATAAAACATTTCAACGATGTAAAAACGATATTAATTTTAAAAGAAAATATTTTGAAAGAAAAAAACTTAGTAGATGAATATAAATTTAGTAATTCCTTATCTCATATATTTTTCAATGGTACACCAATTTTTTTAGAAAATAATAAAAAGGAAAATACATTACTTTTCAACAAGGTTAGAAATGATAAAAAATATAGAAAAAGAGGTTTTCAAAAAAGAGGATACTGGAAGAAAATGCATTATTTTATTAGAAAAAACAACATGATGTGGTAAGAATATAACTTCAAATTTTATTTTTTTATTAAGTCAAATTTAAAAAATAAAAAAGAATGATTTCATATAAAATATTTGTATTTCATATATCTAATTAACATTACACATTAGTTATATATTTTATATTAAAATTTCCAATTATTAATTTTTTTTTTTTTTTTTTTTTGATGTTTTTTTTATAGTTATGCTTTTAAAGTTCAAAATATAGATTATGAAAAAATCAAAAAATTGAAAAGAGGAGAAATATATTCAAATTAAAAATAATTCAAAAAAAAATTTTTTTTTCTGTATTTTTTATTTATTTTTTTTTTTTTTTAATATAAAATTTTTCCACATTAAAAAATTTATATAACTTTCCACCCTTTAAGCTTGAGGAATAGCAATTTTTCTTTGATTTGTATACATTTCCAGCTACAAAAGAAAAAAGAATAAATATATATATAAGTAATTAAAGAATATATGATAATAATATTTGTAATATATAAATATTTTTGTTTTACATCACTAAAAAGTTTTTTCAACTTTTCTTCTGAGTTACTAATAACTTTTTTCCTGCTCTCACTAAAAAAAATAAATTTTTTTTTTAAATAAAAGAAAAAAAAATTAAAATTTTATTTATATTTTGTTAATTTTAATTTTACATTTCTCCACTAATATAATGTATTCTTCTAGTTATGGTATCATAACATTTACTTTTTTCTTCCTTCACTAAGATTAAACCTACAAGTTTGTGTAAAATTGCATCATCTTCTAATTTTTTGACATCCTATTTAAAAATAAGAAAAAAATGATTTACACATATTTACAAAAAAAAAAAAAAAATAAAATAAAACTAAAACATTCAAAATAGTAAAATACAAAAAGTTAAGAAATCTTAACAATAATTTTTTTGTTATTCTATAAATATATGCATAAATATATATAATCTTATTTACTTCTAGTAGCATTTCATTTTCTACTTTTTGAGTGATAAGTTCTTCCAATTGAACATTTAATTTTTCACAACCTTAAGAAAAAAAAAAAAAAATTGTTTTATTATAGACCCCTATTTTATCAACTATGTATTTTTTTTTTTAATCTAACTTTTATTATATTTGTCATATTTTTTTTCTTTTTTTTTTACTTGTTTTTAAGGTATTTATTTCTTTGATTATTTTTGTGATTTTTTCTTGAGACATGTTAAATTATTTAATATTTCAAAAATTTCATTAAATATTATAATTACTTTAATTTTAATAAAAAAAAAATGTTATTTCAAAAATGAAAATTACTAAAGGTTGTTTTTTTTATAAATAATTTATTTAATTTAAAAAAACAAAAAAAAAAAAAAGGTATTTTATCTAATATCATCAATTAAATGAATATATCTATATTTTTTTTTTTTTTTTTTTATGCTTCTAAAGGAA
>NW_021628323.1:502506-504912 GCF_900005855.1 Plasmodium gallinaceum | reverse complement strand
ACACAAAGTACAAAAAAAAAAAAAAAAAAAAAATATATATTTATATATATATATAAATAATTAAAACATGCAAAATATTCTTATAATTATATATTAAAAAAGAAAAATTTATATGTAAAATTTTAACATAATATCTCTTATAATTCTATTTTTTCCATTACTTTTTCTTTTTACATTTTTTTTAAGTAAATATCAATATAATATGGAAATATAAAACATTCATTAGTTAGAAGAAAATTTAGATTTTTTTTTTTTTTTAATGAAAAAATAGTTGCATTAATTTCTTTGTGTATTTTAGAAGAGATATGTTGACTTAAATAAATAGAATTTAAATAATTATAATTATTTAAAAAAAATAAAAAAAAATGGAGATTTTCCATGCCTAATTTAAATAATATATTATATATATATAAATAGGTATATATAATACACAATAATTGAATATTTTGAATTGATAAGAAATTAACGAATTTATTTATTTCATCTTTGTTTTCATTTAAATATAATGGTTTTGATTTTGAATATAAATTATCTTTAATTAAAAAATTAAGCTGCTTCAAGAGAATAGAATAAATATAATTTTGTCTACCATTATTTAAAGCTATTGAAAATAAAAAGTTAATCAAAATTTTAATACTTAAATCTTTATCATCACAAAATATTTTTTCCATTCTTTTGATTTTGGTATTGAAAAATAATTGTTTTAAAAAAAAACTTTCTTTATTTCTATATTTATAAAAGTAATCTAATTTTGATAAAAAAATATAAATAGAAATTATACTAAAATAAGAATAATTTTTAAGAAATTTATTTCTATTTTTTATTAGGTAGTTAATTAAGTTATATGTTATCCTTATATTATCCTTATTTATGCTTTCTTCTTCATTTAAACAATGTTTTTCAAAATTCTTTGTTTTTTTTAAAACCAAAAAGTTGCTAACACTATTAATAAACATACAAATTTCTTTTTCTTTATATATAAAAAATATTTTATTTGTTATTTCGTTTAATAATATATTTAAAATGGGATTATGACAATAATTGTAGCAACTAAGTGTATAAAAAAAAATTAATTCATATTTATCTTTTTTATCAAATATAAAAAAATTCCCATTATTAAAATTTCCATTAGTATTATATATTTTCATTGAATTATTATTTTTATTCAAGTATTCTTCTATATTTCTTTCATTAATTATGTAATCATTTGCTTTATTCAAATTATCTTCCTTTTTATTTACCTTCTTATTTTCATTTATTATCTCATTTTTATAATTGTCCACCTTAATGAATCTTTTATTTGATATATTATTTTCTTCAACTTTAGGAATTTCTTTTTTTCTATAATTATTTTTAAAAGATATATTCATTGTCAAAGTGTGACTTTTCTTTTTGTAATTATCTTCTTTTAATTTTAAAATTTTTATTGAAATATAATTTAAAAAATCCATAACCTTATTTTTCTCATAACCATACCTATATAGAGAATGTAATATAATTATTAATTGTTTCAATGTGTAATTAGAATATTTGTTAAAAACATAAAAATAATAAATATCATCAATAATTTTTTTTTCATTTATTATGTTCAATTTATATAAATTATTTAAAATTATACATACACTCTTACAATTTAAATTATAAAATAAAGTGTTTTTACTATTTTTATTTAATCTTATAACTATTAGCTCATTTATTTTTTTATTAACAATATTACATTTTCCTTTTATATCTAATAACAAAGTTATATCTTGTTCATTCATAGAATTTACATATTCTTCAAAGTGTAATATATAAGAATTCATCATATTTTTTAAAATTTTTTTTTTTTTTTCTTCTTTCATTTTTAACAATATATTCATTAAACCTTTTAAAATTAAAATATAACTTTGATTATTATATATTTTTTCTTTAAATAATTTCGTAATATTTTCATTTATAACTATAGCTTCTTCATAATTTTTCTCATACATATTCTGACTTTTTTTATAAAAATCATATGATAACTTTTTTAAATAATTAAATTTTTCATTTTTGTTAGAACTTATAAAAAAACGATATACTTTAAAAACATCTCTTTTCATTCTTGTCAATTAAAAATATACATAATATAAATAAATTATATATATAGACAAAATTATGAATTTTCTTAAGATAAACATTTTAAAATTATATTTTTCAAAAATAAATACTTAAACTAAATACATAATAGTTACTTTAATACTAATTTTAAAAAATATATATTATAAAATATTAATTAAAAAAATTGAAAGATTTTTATATATAATAATTTTCAAAAAAAGATAATAAAAAGTAGAATATTAAAAAAAAAAAAAAAAAAAACATTAAAAAAAATACAAAAAAAAAAAAAAATAAAAAAAAAAAAAAAAAAAAGAAAAAAAAAAA
>NW_021628323.1:449208-501506 GCF_900005855.1 Plasmodium gallinaceum | reverse complement strand
AATTTTTTTTTTTTTTTTTTTTTTTTTTTTTTCTTTCAAGAACAATATTTTTATAATTAAAATTTTTATTAGGAACATTTTAACAAATCTTTTTATATTGCTTCTTAACGTATTTAATAAGTATCTCTTTTTTTTTTAAGAATATTTTTTCATTACAAATTCTAAAAAATTGCCTTAAGCATATGGTTACTTGAATAATTTTATTAAAATTGTTCTGAGAACATTTTCATTTTTGCAACATTTTAATATTTTTTCTAAGCATAATTACAAATATTATTAAACTACTAATATATTTTTACCTTCAAATTTTTTTTTATTTTTTTCTTAAAACATTTCACTATAGATAACTCTTTTTTTTTTTTTTTTTTCTTTTTATTACACTTTTAAGTAGTTTATTAAATTATATCTAAATAAATTTTTATTTTTACTTATATTGAAATTTTTTTTTTTTTTAATATGACAAGTTACAAAGGATTAAATTTTTGTGAGAAAAACGTAGGTAACAAAATATATGGAGACAAAGAAGATTACAAGATAAAACTGAACAGAAAAGAAGATGAAGATTTTATTTATTCAACATATGAGCATGTTGATGTAGAAATATCAAAAGATACTAATGGGAATATTGCTTGTAACGAAAATAAGAAAATATATGAAATAATGGTAGAAAAAATAAAAAAAGAAAAAAAATTAGGAGTATTAATTATAGGAATTGGTGGGAATAATTCTACGACATTATTAGGTGGAATTTGTGCCAACTCAAAAAATTTAACATATATAAATAAATATGATTTAAAAAAACCAAACTATTTAGGAAGCATTTTTTTATCATCTAATATTAGATTAGGATATAATCAAAAGGAAAGAGAACATTCATATTGCCCTATTCATAAATTAGTTGATTTTTATAATCCTAAAAATATAGTTTATGGTGGATGGGATATAAACAATCTAAATTTAAAAGACTGCTTAATTAGAAATAAAGTTTTTGAATATGACTTAATTGAAAAAATAAAAAATTATTTAGATTATATTCCTTTAAAAAGTGTTTATTTTAAGGGGAATTTTATATCTGATAATCAACAAAGCAGGGTAAATAATATATTGATTGGACAAAATAAGTTGGAAATATTGGAAAAAGTTAGAGATCAAATAAGAAATTTTCAAAAATATAATGATTTAGATGACTTAATAATATTATGGTCAGGTAATACAGAAAAAAATATTCCACATATTGAAGGAATAAATGACACATTAGAAAATATTTTATGTGCATGTAAAAATAATCACCCATCTATTTCGCCAAGTATGATTTATGCTTTAGCTGCAGTTTTAGAAAATGCTCCTTTTATTAATAGTAGCCCTCAAAATACATTTGTAAATGCAATAGTACAACTAGCAAAAGAAAAAAGAGTTTTTATTATAGGGAATGATTTAAAAACTGGTCAAACTAAAATTAAAAATTTTCTTTTGGATTTTTATTATGGAACAGGTATAAACACACACACACACACACATACATACATACATACATACACACACAAGAAAAAAAAATTTTTTTAAATTATTATTCTTTTTTATAATATTTTCATTTATATATATTTATATACATATATATTTTTGTTTCATTTTTTTTTTTTTATTATTGTAGGGCTAAAACCAAAAAGTATCGTTTCCTATAATCATTTAGGAAATAATGATGGAAAAAATTTATCATCTAGTCTTCAATTTCATAGTAAGAAAATTTCAAAGAGTAATCTAATTTGTGATTACGTAAAAGCAAACGAGGAATTATATGATGATCAAATAGCTGATCCTACTTTTAAAGAAAACAAGGAATATAGTCATGTAGATAGTCTGAATGAAGTATGCAATGAATATATAGAAAATGAGAAGGAGAAGGAAGTTTTTGATGGAGAATATATTGAAAAACAAAAAGTAAATAGCGAAATTGTCATTAAATACGTTCCTTATGTTGGTGACGATAAAAAAGCAATAGATGAATATATCAGTGAAATTTTTATGAATGGAAAAAATACAATTGTTTTATATAATATATGTCAAGACTCGCTTTTAGCTTCTCCTATATTAATAGATTTAATTCTTTTAGTAGAGTTATCACAACGAATTAATTTTAAATGTAATGAAAAAAATGAAAATATCGAAGAAATAAATGTTAATATAAAAATAGAAGATTATCAATTATCTCATAAAATATTAAAACCAAAATATAGTAATTACAAACAAATGGACAGCATTTTGTTTTTGTCCAGTATCTTTTGTAAATCTCCATTTAATTCAGATACATATAAAACAAGACACTCATTTTTTTCTCAATTAGAAAGTTTAAGTAATTTTATTAGAATTATTTCAGGTTTACCAATAGATGCACAAATAGATTTACCATATATGATATAATATTATCCCAAATAATTTTATTTTTTACTTTATTTACTTCCTATTATTTTTCTATTATTTTTTATATTAGTCTTATGGTAATATTATAAATGTGAATCTTATTCATTTTATTTTTTATCTTACTTAAAAATTTTAAAAACAAAACAACATAAAAAAAAAAAAAAAAAAAAAAAAAAATATCAACTTAGATTAAGCTTTTTTGAAGCTATATTGTGATAAATAAACTTTTCTAAATTATTAATATCAGTGCACTTAAAATTATCTGAAATTTTTTTTTTATCATGTAAAAAAGATATTTCATTAAAATTTATTCGCTCCCCTTCAATTAAATCTACAAATGTATCAATCTGAATAAAAATAAAGCAAACATATATATAAAGAGGAAAACAAATAAAATCATTTATAAAAAAAATTGTTATCTTACCTCTTCATTTGTAACATTAAGGCCAACATAAATTATAGAAGAAGAATCGTTTTTTATTTGATATTGTTTTAGACATTCATTAATCTGAAACATAAAAAAATAAAAAGATTATAAAATAAAAAAAAAATAAAAAAAAAATAATAAAAAAAAATTAAAAAAAAAATGATACGTTTTCATGTGGAGATAAAAGAAAAAAAATCTCTAAAATCATATTTTTAGTAATCCTTTTTTTTGTTATAAAATTATAATAGGCTCTATAAATACTATGTAATATATGATTTTCATTAAAAATCTATAAATTGTAAAATTAAAATAAATTATTAAACTATTCATAATATCATTATTTTTTTTTTTTTTTTTCCTCATTTTTAAATTATACAAGTTCACTATCTAACAAAAGAAAAAAATGGTTAGTATCATTAAAATCACTTATATGTTTATTATAGGATTCTAAAATATTTTTTGCATTAACTACATTTTTAAATAAAATTAAAGTAGTATCTAATTTATTATTTAAAATACATAATTCCCTTTTTCTCATTTTTTGATTTTTTCATAACAAAATGCTGTATTTGAGCATATTAGTGATTAAGAATATCTCTTTATTTTTGAAATTTTTATCATTATATAAATATAAAAGGATATTAAATGATAGGTAATATTTTTTTTTTTTTTTAAATAATTAGTAAGAATAATAAAAAGATTAAAAATAAAAGAATTTACAGATTGAATTAATAAAGGAAAGAATTAATTTTTAATTTATATGCATGTGCATATCTACATAAACTTACAAATTTTACTTTTATTGAAATATAATTTAAGGAAAAAAAAATTAAAGAATATAAATTTTAATTTTATAATATTAATTATTCTTATTTTTAGTTTTATATATATATATATATTTTAAATTATATTATTTATTTTTTTTTTTTTTTTTTATATTCTTTAAATATATTACAATAAAATGTTATTTAGAAAAACCCTAAAATTACAATATTACTATATAAGATCATATATATATTAATTAATACATAAAACTAATATGGATTAATTGTAAAATTAATGATAAATAGATTCATTGAGTATTTCATTAATTTTTAAGAAATATAATTTTTTTTTTTTTTTTTTATTTATGATATCAATTTTTCTACCAATACTTTTTGAGAAATTTTTTAAAATTTTTTTCTTTATAGAAATACTTCTTTTGAATTCTTTTTTTTTTTTTTTTATGTGTTTTTATGTATGAAAATTTCTAAAAAAAGAAAGATAGGAAAGAAAAACTGACATATTTAATGAAGCTTTGTAACATTTATATTAACTATAAATGATATTTTTATATATCTTATTTTCAGTAAAAAAATCATAAAAATTGTGACTTTTAATATGAAAAATTCTAAATTGTCTTTTTTAATGTAATGACATTTTAAATTAATATATAATTTAAAATTAATTATTTTTTTTTTATATAAATAAATATAAAATTTTTTATAAGTATTTTTTAAATAAGTTAGGTTGAATTATAATTAGACATATTAAAATTTTAAAAAAAAAATTTACGTAATGGAAATATCAATTTCTATGTTATTTATTTGGATAAAAAGAACAAACAAAATTTTTTATTTTATATATTTTATTATAAAATCTATATTTTATACAACTGTAAAAAACTTCTACTAAAAATAAATTACTGTTATTATAATTTATAAATAAAAGAATATTTAAATATTCTTTAATATTTGAATTATCTAAAATATTGTATCCTTTGTAAATTTTTTTTTTATAATTGTATGACTTCCATGTAAGAATGTATTTTAATCATATTATCATCTTATTCATTCTCTTATAAGCAACATAAATTAAAAATTATTTTTTAAATTATATTTATCCTATTTTTCCAAAACAATTTTAACTTTCCTTTCTAAAAGAATAGAATCTTTTATTTCACATTAATGCGATTAGAAAATTATTGTATTACCTTATAATTATTTTTTTTTAATTAATACAGATGTATTTTCAATTATTTGTATTTAATGAAAAAATATACCATTTTTCTTTTATATTTATAAGAAAAAAAAAAAAAAAAATTCACAAAGAAAACATATAAAGTTTTTATATAATAAAAAAAATAAACCAACTAAAATATAAATTGCAAAAATATTAGTAGAATACCAAAATTAAATTATATCAGTTAAAATTAGTAGAGTGAAATGTAATTAGTGCATTAAAAAAATCGAAACTATGATAATATACAAATCATAGATGAAATTTAGTGAATAGAATGTTAATTTAAAAAGAATATTTCTTGTAGATATTTAAATTTTAAAATAATATATATATTTTTTCAAAACAAAATGAATTTAGAAAAAAAGTAGAATAAAAAAAAATATTACTGAAGGAAAAAAAAAAAGAAAATTTAAAATTTTTTTTTAAAATACTAATTAAAAAGATGTGATTAAAAAAAAGGAAAAAAAAAAAAAAAAACATTAAAAGCACTTGTATGCACCAGTATTTTCATTAGAATAACAAAAATGTTGAAGAATTTTAAGAAGAAATATAAAATAGATTAAAAGATTAAGTTTAAAAAATCATAAAAAAAAAAAAAAAAAAAAAAAGACAGTACATATATTAGAGAATTTAAAAATGATAACATAGCTATAACAAAGATATATATAGATATATATATATATATTTAAAATAAAATGATAATTTTTTTTTTTTTTTTTTTTTTTTTTTAGTTTTATTATTTTTTCCATATTTACAGTTTCATAAAATTTTTGTATTTTTTTACAAAGAATAATTAAAAATAATTCAATATATAGAAAAGAGGATAAGTTTAAAAAAAAATTAATATATGAAATGAAGAAAATATATTTATTATTGATTCTCTTAATAAATTTAAAATTAAAAAATTGTTTCAGAAAGAATATAAAAAAAAATTCTTTAAAAAATAGTATAGGAGATTTAAGTAGTGAAAAAAGAGAAAATGTTTTAATAAATGATCTAAAACATTTAAATAAAGAAAAAAAGGATATTTTAAAAATTAATATAAATAGTTTAAATAATGAAGAAAAAAAAAAAGAGAAAAAAAACAATGATTATTCTTTTCTTTCTTTAAAAATTATTCCATTTATATTAACATCATTACTTCACACAGGGGTTAATCAGATACCACGTGATAATGAAATACATCATTACGCTTTTGAAAAAAGTCCCATAATAAGATATATGTTAAGATTAGAAGAAAGAAAAAATTCATTTCTTTATATCTTTTTTATTGTTATTTCATTTTTAGTAGTTATAATTATAGCTTTTTTTATTTTTAAGTATTTTTTTAATTTTTAAAAAAAAAAATAAAAATGTAGAAAATAAAAGAAATTTAATATTAATAAAAAAAAAAAAAGAAACATAACAAAACAAAAAGAAATATATATATGAATAACAATTAAGAACAGTAAGTACAAAAATTACATATAATAATGATATATAATTTAATAAGAATTAAAATAAATAAAAATTTTTCTTTTTAAAATTAGAAAATTAATAAAATTGAAAGAAGTTGGTATATAAATATATATATATATATATATGTATTTTTTTTTTTTTTTTTTACATTAAAATTATATATTTCTATCTTCTCTTTTTTTATAGTCATTAATAATGCAAAAGGATATATATGTGAGGAGTATCGAAATCACTTTTAGCATATTTATAAAAAGGAA
Source organism: Plasmodium gallinaceum (assembly GCF_900005855.1). Taxonomy (NCBI): domain Eukaryota; phylum Apicomplexa; class Aconoidasida; order Haemosporida; family Plasmodiidae; genus Plasmodium; species Plasmodium gallinaceum. Next base: position 494,945 of record NW_021628323.1, on the reverse strand, counting down.
TCTCATTATTTAATTTGTTTGGGCACATTAAGTTATAAATTTTTAAGGGATTTTTATAAATTATTGTCTTCTTTTATTATATCTGATTTATTTAAATCATACATGTATTTATTATAAGAAAAATTAGAGAAATTTGCGTAATTTTCCATTTTTTTATAAAACTAATATTGTTATTAATATTGTTATTATTAATATTGTTATTATTAATATTGTTATTATTAATAGTTATTAATATTGTTATTATTAATATTATTATTATTAATATTGTTATTATTAATATTATTATTATTAATATTATTATTATTAATATTATTATTATTAATATTATTATTATTAATATTATTATTATTAATATTTGTTAAATGAACATTTTCATTTAAATTGTGAACTGAACTAAATGATCTTTTTGAAGGTGATGAAGAATTACTTAATATTATGTTTTCTTGATTATTTCCTAAATTATCACAAAATATAGAATTATTTATTATAACATTATTATCTACATAATTATTTTTTTTAAAAAAAAGATAATTTACAGGATTATTTAATTTAGTATTTGATTCAGAAATGAAATTATTATTTTCTTCATTTGTTGATATATTTAAATTAGATTGGATATTTTGACTTATGCATACAGGTAATTTATTATAATCAAAATTTAAATTCGATCTTTGAACTTCATCATTAATATCATCAAAAATATTATTATTAGATGATTTATTTTTTAATATACTTTCATCAGCTATTTTATTAACTTTATTATTATTGTCTTCATTTAAAATAATATTATTATTATTATTATCATTATTATTTAATACATTTCCTATAATTAAATTTCTATTTTTATCTGAAGAAATATTTCTGATTTCATTTAGTTTAACTAAATTCAAATTATCCATGTTTTCTCTTTCTTCATTTATAGAACAAAAATTTCTTTCATTCATATTTTTATTATTATCATAAAAATGTTCATTATTTTGATTATCTAAATTATTCCAAAAATCTTTTCCTGATATTTTATTATTATTGTCATTAAATAAGAGAGGTGATTGGTATTCTTTAAAACTTAAATCAACATTCATTTTATTATTATTATTATTATTATTATTATTATTATTATTATATATATTTTTGTTTAACTCATTTTTCTGCTTCATTCTGTCAAAATACAATTTCTGCTTTTCTTCATATTCACTTATATTTTTTCTTATATCTAAATGATTAAATGCTTTATTTAAATATTTTGTGTTAATATTATTATATTCCGTGTTATTATTATTAATTTTATTTTTCTTATAAGTATTCAATTCTGAAAAAGTATTTGAATATGTATTAGCTAAATTATTATTTAGGTGATTATTATTTATATTTATTTCAAAAGTATTGTTTAAAAATTTTATGTTATTTTCATTATTAATATTAATCATATTATTATTTATATCTGATGAGATTGAATTTGTTCCTTTATTTATTTTTCCTAAATTTTCTTTTTCTTCTTTTTCAAAATTTATGTAAGAATTTGAATTGTAATATTTTTTTAAAAATAATGGATTAACTTTTTGATCAAATATATTATTGTAACTACTTGATAAATACATATTTATACTGTTATCATTTGTTTTATTTAGTTCATTAATTTTGTTTTCATTTTCTAAATCTATTATATTGAAATCTGCTAATATATTTCTTTTATGGTTATTTATAGTTATTTTATTTATGTGATTATCTAAAGAAACTTTTTCTATATTATTACTAACATTTTTATAACTTTCTAAATTATTTAAATTAGGTACTATTTTCATAATATTTGATTCACTTAAACTTTTTTGACAATCATTACTGTTACTGATATTATTGTTATTATTATTATTATTATTATTATTAAAATAATTAGAAAAATTTAAATTTTGTATATTTTTATTATTATTATTATTATTATTATTATTAGGATGATCTAAATAATTAGTAAAAACATTATCTCTATTAAGTTCATTAAATATCATTAAATTAGAATTTTTCATATCTATTTCTAATGGATTTTTTTCTATATGATTTAAACTATTGTGGGAATTAGTACAAGAAGGATCATTAATAAAATTAGCTAAAGAGCAATTACTATTTATTAAATAATCATGAGTAGGTTTTTTTTCATTACTATTATTTGCACTACTAAATATATCTTTATATTCAATATTATTCTTATTATTTAATAAACTATTGGATGTCATAAAATTATTATTTAATTTATTATATAAATCAAATTTTTTTTTATCTAAATTTTCATTAATGTTACTGTTATATTCATTTATATTTTTAATTTCTTCAAAATTTTGAAAATTTATTGCTTTATTAATTGTATTTTCGTTATCTTTATCTTCATTTATTATATTTAAATTTTTATTGTAAAACATTTCAGGAAATGAACTGTTAAAACTTTTTACGAAATTATTTGATAAATTATAAAGATTAGAACTATCACTTACATAATTATTGCTATCATTATTGTTATCACTAAAATAATACATGTTTTTCTTTTTTTTTTCTTCTTCTATTTCCTCCTTTTCTTTCTCATTTTCTTCACTAATTATTCTTCTATTTAATTTAACATCTTGTTCATCACTTTTTGATACATTGTTTATTTTATTATCATAATTATTCTTCATAAATTTTTCAAAATAATTTATTTTATTTTTTTTATTATTTTTTTCTTTTTCTTTATTTTCTTCCACATTTGTTTGTTCTTCTTTTTCTTTTAGTTTTCCTTCTTCCTTATCTTCTTTCTCTCTTATTTCTTTTTCTTCACTTAAAATTTCCTTTGATACTTTTAAATTATTCATAAATGTGTTATTATTTCTTATTTTTTGAACATCTCTTAAATCTAAAATATTAGTATTATCATCATTATTCTTATGATTTGAAAATATTTCATTTTCTTGTTTTTTATTCATTTTTTCTTTTTCTATATTAAAAATTGGAGTTTTTTTTTCATCATTATAATATACATCAAAATTGTTCGCATGAAAATTCTCTTTTTTATTATCATTTATAGACATATAATTTTTCATTTTGCTAATGCTTGTAATATTCAAATAGTTGGATGGCTCAGGAAAGTTAGAAGAATTTAAATTGTGAATATTATTATTTTTATTCAAAATATACTGAGAGTTAAAATTAAAATTTAAATTATTTGTGCAAAAAGAATTACTTTTAGAATTTTTTGTAAAAATGTCATTAAAGTTTTTATTTTTCAAAGGAAGAGCATTATTTTCATTATAAGAGTTATTTTTAACAATTTTATTTTTCTCAAAAATATTACTATCATTTAATTTGTTATAAGTATCATAAAATTTATTTAAATTATTAGAAAAAATATTATTTTTTATATTTTCATGAAAATTTTGATATATTATAGGATTTTCTTCCTTCTTTGTTTTTTGGTTATGATAGTTGTTCTGTTTTTCATTGTTATAATTACCATAAATATTATTACTGTTTTTATTTAAATCAATAATTTTGTGATTATAAGAAATATTATCATTATTTCCTCTTTTGGTAAAAAATCCATTGTTATTATCATTTTTATTTTTTTCTATGTGAATATCATTAGAATAGCTTTTCACACCATTATCATCTGTAATTTTTTTTAATAAGTAATTATAATCAAAATTATTTTTGAAATAATCTTGAAAATAATTATTTTCTACCTCATTACTTATATTAAAAGAATTATATATCTTTTTGTAAATTTCATTTTTCCTAATTAAAACATATTCATGAATCAAATAATTTTGAATAATTTTATCAATTATTTTTATTAAAAAGTTATAAATTATCTGTTTTCTTTCATATATATCATTCATACTATTATTATTTTTCCATAATATATAAATAAAATTATGTCTTTTTATATTTTCTATAATCATATCATTTGCATCATTTCTTATTGCTTCAAATGCTTTCTGACCTTGAATAAATTTTTCTTTTAACTTTTTTATATTTACATTAGAAAATATATCTTTTAATAATAAATAATCAAATATTTTATCAATTGATAAATTTATAAAAAATTCTAAGTTTACTTCATCTTGTTTTTTATAATCATTTATATTATTTATATCATTATTATATACCAATAATTTTATAAACACATTCAAACCATATGTTTCATAGGCGTTTAATAACATTTTAGAAAATTTTTTTAAATTAAAATCAGAAAATATACGATTTATTTCTTCATTTTTACTATTTTCCTTTAAGAAATCAATTTCTTTTTTTTTTTTTTTAATTTCTATCATTTCCTTTTCATAATTTTCTTCACATTTATTTATTTCATTTCTTATTTTTTCTATTTCTTTCATAAAATTGTTATAAATGGCTTGCTCCTCATTAATGTTACTATATTCTTTTTCATTAATCAAAATACTATTACTTATATTATTTAATTTATTCTTATTATTTATATCTTCTAAATTATTTAAAATTGAATCACTATTTATATTTTTTTTATAGTTACCAACAAAAAACCCATCTTCACAAAAATTTTTATTATCAGACGTAAATAAATTTTTTTCTTCAAGATTCTTATCTGATTCAATATTTAAAAAATTATCTTTTACTTCCATATTTGTCTTCTGGTTATTATAACCACTGTGTATTAAATGATTGTTGATATTATTACTATAGTTAGATATATTTGAATTGCAATTTTCTATCAATTTTTCATTTGATGATATTACATTTTCCATACATAATTGTAACAATTTTTGCTTTTCTCCTATATTTTCTATTTCTATATTTTCAAAATTATTTTTCATCAAGTGATAATTATCAACATATTTATTTTCTCCCTCTATTATATTATTATTCACATTATAATTTTTTCTATTACTTTTATTTGTTTTGTCTTCATATTCAGGAGGGTTTTTTATTTTTTCTTTTGATGATAAATGTTCCTTAATAATATTATTTTTTTCATTTTCATTTTCATACATTTCTTTTTTTTTTAAATTGTTATCTTCTGTTTTATTATTTTTCTTATATCTTTTGGATATATTATTATTATCATTTGAATTTTCTTTTTCTTCTAAATTTTCATTTAATAATATTTTTTCTTCATTATTAGCAGATATCTTTTTCTTTACATCAATATTGTTATTTGCATCATCAACATATTTCTTTTTTTTTACTTTCTCATTTTCTTCTTTTTCTTTTTTTTTTTCTTCAGTCTCGTAATCTTCTACTCCACAATCTGCTTTTTTTTTTCTTTTCTCTTTATCTTCCTCCTTAGTTATTACTACTTTATTATTATATCCCTTTTTTGATTTAGTTGGTTCTATATCTCCTTCATTTTTATTTGAATAAAAACAATCATCAATAGTTGCATAAGATTCATTTAGTTTATTTTCATCTTTTTTATCTACTTTAAATATTTTTTTTATTTCCATAGTTAAATAGTTTTCTCCTTTATTCTCTTTATTTTTTTTCTCTTTTTTCTTCTCATTCATTATGTCTTTATTTTTTTCATAAAATTTATATAATAAAAAAAATTGTTCAATTGTGTTTAATGAAAACATTTTTTTATTTTTTATAAAGTGAGTTATATTGATATCCTTTAAAGATAATTCGGCATTTACAATCTTTATAATTATAGTAAACACGTTTAAAATTTTTAAATATACATTTTTGCATTCATTAAATATTTGATTCTTTAAACTTTCTTTTGTGTTTAAACCATATTCATTTAAAGCATAATTCATATTATATAAAATGTTATAGAAATATTGAAAAATAATATTTTTATTTTTATTTGGTATATCAATATTACTCCTAATATTTTTTAAATGTTTTTTTAAAGTATATATAATTATTTCATTTTTTCTTTTCTTTACGTGAATATTTTTAAATAAGTATGTAATACATAATATTAACTCTAAAATGAAATATCTCGGAATTTTTTCTTGATTATCATTTTTATTCCTATATACTTCTTCAATTAAGTTCAGTTCAACATAATTTTTTTTTTCCTTTTTTGTTACTTCTTTACCGAAAGTGTTTAAAAGATATAATAAGGTTTTTTTTAATTTCGAAAAATAAAACAATATTTTAAAAATAAAACTATTTTTAATAATATTATCAATAGCTATCTTTGCCTCTTTTAATATGAGATTAAAATCCGTCTCTATTTTTTTATTTACTTCTTCATTGATATAATTCTCTTTTTCCATTTGATTTATATCGTTTTCATCATTATTGTTATTCAATTTTTTGTCAAATTCTATTCTATTTTTTATTTCTAAAAATTCACTATAGTTCAATTTACGTACAATTTTATTATTCTCATTTTTTGATATTATCATTTTTATATTTTCTCCTCCATCATATAATTCTACTTCTTCACATGCATATTCATTTTCTATTTCTCTTTTCTCTGTTTCTTTTTCATTTATCTTATTTTTTTGTTTAACCTTCATAATTTCTTCACTTGAAAAAACATTCTCTTTTATATTTTTATCATTATTATTTTCCATAAGATCATATATATCATCTGTTACTTTTTCATTATTATTATTTTCTTTTTTTTTCAAAATATTTTTATTCTCTTTATTTATAGATAAATTAGTTTTATCTTTGTTTTTCTTTTTTTTTTTAATACTAAGAACTAAATGTGGGAATTCACTATTTTTATTTAATTTTTTTTTCTTTATTAATTTGTTCTCTTCAATCATTCTATTTATTTCAGTTTCATTATTTTCTTTTGTTTCATCATAAGTAATATCATTTTCATTCTTAATTTTTTTTATACCCATTTTCTTTTTATTTACATTTTTTTTTTGTTGCTTACTTTTTTCTTCTTCTTCATAATATGCATTATCGTCATCATCATCATCATCATCTTCATCTTCATGTTCATCTTCATCTTCATTTTCTTCTTCTTCTTCTTCTTCTTCTTCATTATATTCATCATTTTCATTTTCTTTTTCTTCCCTTTGTTGCTCTATTTTATTGTTTTCTTCTATTTTTTTGTCTTTTTCATTGTTTTCTTCTCTTGCAGAATAAAATTTACATTCTTTATTTCGATCTTTGTCTATTTTTTGCTCTTCAATTATTGCTTTTGAATTTTTCATAGCTTCATTTCTTTTATCATTAATATTCATTTTAAGAATTCTATTAATGTAACTATTTTCATCTTCTAAATTTTCTGCTACTTCTAATTCATTTGCAAGAACTGTTTGTAAATCACAAGCTAATGGACATATGGCTTTAACAGTTCGATCAGGAATTTTATATATATTATTTGAGTAAAGTTTTTTTTTTTTTTTTAAATCATCAGTTAAATTAAAAAAATAATAATCTGGATTATTAAATTCTAATATAAGAGAATGCAAAAACATTCGGAAACACCAATATTTGTCAATATTACTTAAAGAAGGATTTAAATATTTCTTATCAGAAACTAATGGATGACCAATATGTCTCATATGAACTCGTATTTGATGTGTTCTTCCCGTATGAATCTTAACATTACACAAAGTAAATTCTTTTGTGTAATTTTCTATTTCTTTTATATCTGTATGTAAGTAATCATCTGAAACTGAATTACAACGAAAACATAAATGATGACACACATTTTTTTTTTGAGAATCATCTCCTAAATAATTTTCATTTTTATTAGTATTTAAATTTACGGAATCCAATTTTATTATTTCTCTCTTTTTAGTTTGATCTTTTATTTCATTTTCTAAAATATTTTTTCTTGTTGAATCTTTTATAATATCATTTTTATTAGTAACATTTTTGTTACTTTTCTTTCCCCTTTTTTTCTTATCTTCTAAAATTTGAGAATCTGAATAATAATTAATAATAATATTGCAATTATTTTTCTGAACATATGATGAATAATCTGATGATGTAAAATACATGTATTTTCTATTATTATTTTTATTATCAGATAATGAATCTTTAATTACATATCTTTGTATAATATTTACATTTTTCTTTTCTTCATTTAAAAATTTATAATAGTTATCACTATATATTTCTTTTTTAATATCCTTTTTAATAGTACTATTACAGTTATATTTTCCTCCTAAAACTTCTTGAATAATATCTTTAATTGGTCTTTTTAATTTATAAATTTTTACACAATTATATTCCGTGTAAGCATCTGTACCACCTGTTTTAACTACTAAACTAAAATGACTTTTGCTATGAAAGTTATTATATTCATGAGTTTGAATAGACTTATTGATAAAACCTTTTTTTTTTTTTATTCTTCCATGACATAATAGAATATATTCTTTATAAACATTTCTTTTACGAAATTGATCAAATAAAAATTCTCTTGCTTCCTTTGTTTTTGCAATTATTAAACTTCCTGATGTTTCTAAATCTATTCTATGACATAAACCGCATTCTAATTTATGCCATTTTTTAACTGTTTCTAAATGAGGAAATGATTTCATCATAAATAAATGAAATGATTCTACCCTACCACTATATATAACATCATTTAATGATATATTATTTATTATTTTTAAAACATCTCTATTTTTCTTTATTAAAATACTACATTTTTTACAAAATTTTGCTATAATATTTTCACATTTATTACATATATTTTCCATTTCCTTACAAGGTAAACACATAAATTTTGTTTTTATTTTGCATTTTATACATATTTTTTCTAATATATTATAAAAATAATCACTATATTTATTTATATTCACTAAAAAATTATATCTATTATGAGATGTGTAAGCTGAACAATGATAATATGCTGGCTTATATATAACCATCCATGTTTTTCCTTCATTACATATATATGGAATATCTTTATTGTAAATTCTTTTAAATTTATTTTTTTTTACATACTTAATTGAATTATTTGTTTTCGCATTTTTTGCAATTAAGATTTGATTACTTTCCTTTCTTAGATTTGTTTCATCATTTAAAGGATTTATTTCATTTGTATTGTAAAATATATTTTTATTATCTAAAATACTTTTTTTATTTTTATTGGAAAAAGATGAATTATACATATTCGATTTTAAATTAGTAATGTTTTTGTTAGAAGAGTCATATAAAGAACCATAGGAATTTTTTAATATGTTTTTTTTTTCATAAATATTATTATTCAATTCATTCTGTAAATCGGAATTAGAATATGTCTTGTTTATATGTATTTTTAATTCTTTATTATTTACTACTTCATTTTTATGAATATAATTTTTCTTATTATTGTTATTTTTTATCATACCAACATTCGTATTTGTAAGGATAATATCATTTTTATTATTGAAGATATTTATTAGCAGATTATTTATTTCACTATTTAATAAATACATATCTTTTAATATATTCGATTTATTATTAAATGCAACATATTTATCATATATTTCCTTTAATTTTTCTATATCGTTAAGACTTATTTGTAAACTTTCTTTATAATTGAAAAAATTCGCAAATCCTAAATTAAAATTTTCTTCTTTATAATCAGTGTGTATTATATTTATTAAATTACTATTGTATTTAAATATCAAGGAATAAAATGATGTATTTACTTGCAATAAGTTAATTTTTTTTATTGCTATTCTTAAATTTAATTTAAATTTGATAAAATTGTGTATATTTATATTTTTATTTAAAACTTTTTCATTCATAATTTCATTTTCGTTTATTTCTAATTCATTTTCATTTAACTCTCTTTTACCTTCTTCAATTTCATTTTTTTTTTTTTCATTATTATTCAATAGTTTATTAGTTGTATCTCCCTCTTTTACAATTTTACCAAATGTTGACATTAACAATTCATTGTTATTTATTAACTCCTCAATTTTTAAATTTTCTAAAAAATTAATATCTTTTACATAATTATCATTTAAATCTTTTGAATAATTTTCTTTCATTATTTTGTTATAATCATTATTTAATATTTCATAATACTTTTTGTTCATTTCTGTGTAATAATTTTCATTTAATTCTTTACAATGATTCTCTTCAATTAATTCTTTCATTATTCTTTTATTACTAATTAAAATTAATACATATATTATTTTACTAATGTTTATGTTTATTAACACATCATCACCTGCTTCTTCATCTATGTTTTTTTTTTTTTTTTTTTTATCATTTTCTTCGATTTCTTCAATATTTTCATCTATTACACTTTTAATTTTATCTGTATTTTCTTCTTTTATATTTGCATTATCACTGTTTATAGTATTTTGCTCTGCATTCATTCCTTTATATACATTTATTTTTTTTTTCTTTTCATGTTCGTCATCATCTTCTAAAGCACACTTTACTTTTATAATATCTTCATTTATATTTGTATTATTATTTACAATATTTTTTTTCATTTCTTTTTTTTCAACTGTTGTACTATTTTTACTATTTATTATAAGAGAATCATTAAAGGTACATTCTTTATTTTTCATATTATTATCTGAAGCGTTCAAACTGTTTTCAATTAAAAAACTATCTTCAAAATTAACTTTATTATAATAAACATAATCATTATAAAAAATCATATTATTCAACATATAATCAAAATCAGCAAAAGAGAAATATTTTCCTGAAAATAAATATACAAATAAGAATATATTTGTTCTTATATTAATATCTAATATATGTTGTATTAATATTAATATTTTATCATAAAAAATATATTCTCTCTTGAATATTTCATATATATATTTAATATCTACTTGTTTCTTTTTTTTTATATTTTTTTTATTTCTATTTTTATTTTTATCAATTTGCAAATCTGGAAATAATATTTTCTGTATTAATTTTTTTTTTAAAAGATTAAAAAATTTTATGATATTTTCATTGTCATATAAATTGCACCTTTTTATACTATTATTATCATCACTAATTAAAACATGTCCTTTATTATCACTTTCATTATTTTTACTTGAATTTTGCATTTTTGTCCTATTATTAAAAGAATTTTTATTGCCATATTTTTTAATATGTTCTGTTTCATTAAACTTGTTATTTAATTTTAAAATAATTTCTTTCATTACGTTTAAAAATTCTTCACCCACACTCAAATAATTATCTGTTAATAAATTATCTACTCGTATTACATTTTTTTTTAATTTTTTTTTTGTTATTTCAATTAATTCATTGTATATATAGGAAACAATATTTTCTAATTTATCACTTTTCTCAATATTTTCAGTAACATTCTTACAAAAATAGTTATTTATAATATCATCTGAGCTTTTAATTATATTATTTTTTTTATCATTATTATTGCTATTTTCATTATTATCATTATTATTATTATTATCATTATTTTCATTATTATTTTCATTATTATCATTATTATCATTATTATCATTATTATTATTATTATTATTTTCATTATTATCATTATTATCATTATTATCATTATTATTATTGTTGTTGTTGTTATTGTTATTATTATTATTATTATTGTTGTTGTTGTTGTTGTTGTTATAGTTATTATTATTATTGTTGTTGTTATTATTGTTATTATTATTATTATTATTATTGTTGTTATTATTGTTATTATTATTATTATTATTGTTGTTGTTATTATTGCCATTATTGCTACTGTTGCTATTGTTGTTATTTCTGTTACTGCTACTTCTGTTGTTACTATCGTTGTTGCCATTATTTTTATTATTATTATTATTATTTTCATTATTATTATTAACACTTTTATTATTATCATCATTTTGATTACTACTATTCAAACTCTTATTATCACCATAATTATCCCTACTATCATAATTGTTATTAAAGTTTTCATAAGTGCTATTCGAGATTTGTCTCTTTATTTCAACACTCTTTATTTTATTTACTTTACTTTTTTCATCACTTATTTTTATATTTGACTCTATGTTTATATTTTTTTTTTCATTTTGATATACAACACTTACTTTTTCAACAGATTTATAATTTTCAGAATTTTGTTCATTATTTATTTCTTTAGTATTTTTTTTTTTATCATTTTTAATAATTATTTCCCCTTTTTGATCTTCAAAAATATCATTGTGTTTTATTTTTGTATCACAATTTTTATTTTTATATATTTTACTACTATCGAATATATTCTTATCATGTTCCAGTATTAGTAATTTGCATTTTTCTCCTTTATTATTATTATTTAAATCATTACAAAATTTTATACCCTCTTCATTTATTTTATCTTTCTCATTAGTTTTTATTTTGTTTTTTACTTCATTCATCTTATTTTTTTCTTTTTCCTCTTCTTCATTTTTATCGTTTTTAACCTCTTTATTATCTTCTATACATTCATACTGTTTTTTATTTTCCTTTTTTTTTTTTTCATCATTGATTATTTGATTAACGTTTTCTTTATTCTCAAGTAAGCTTTGTTTATTATATAATTTTTTAATATATTCTTTACTTATTTTATTGAATTCTTTTAAATTAATTTCTTCATTAACGTTTTCTAAGTTATTTCTATTTTTAAATGGAATTTTTCTTTTATTTTGTTCAATATGTGAAATATTAACTGTAACTTTATGTGGATTATTTATGTTTTCATCGTTGATTAGAATTTCACCGTCAGGTAATCTGGTATTAGAGGCAAAAAAATTATTACTTTCAATTTCATCTAAAAATATGTCATCACCTTCAGAATAATTAGAAAAATCATCATTTGATAAAGATAATATAGAACTATTAGTTGAATGGAAAGAATTTTCTAATATTTCTAATTCATATAATAATTTGTCATGTTCATACGTATTTTGAATTATTTCTCCATCTTGATTAAATTTTTCTTTATTTATATTTCTTATATCTTTTTCTTGGAAGTCATTTCTATCAACATAACTATCAACGTGAACTTTACTTGTAATGTTCATTTGATTGTCTTGCATTTCATCAATATTATTAGAAATCTTTGTATCTAACTTTTTTTGTTTGTTCTTTTCATAATTTTCAAGATTTTTTATTTCATTTTTTTCTTTTATTATTCCATGTAATTTCTCTTTATTTTTTATATAATGTAACTTTTTCCTTAATTCTTCTTTTTTTATTTTATCACATATGCATATATAATTACTTCTGCATTTGGAACAGAAATTCGAATTATTTAATTTATAATTTTCTATACATCTTATATTTATTTTCTTCAAATAATTATTTTTCTTCAATTGAATAACAATTGTATTACTATATTTTTTTAATAATTTTTTTATACTACAAGAAAATTTTCGTATTTTTTCTAAACAGTATAATTCAGATTCCTCATAAACATTTATATCTTCTAATTTTATATCTATATTTTCATTCAATAATTTCAATTCCTTAATTTTTGGTATAAACCAACTGAATATATAATCTTGTAAAAGTAATTTAGATGAGCATATGATAATTCCTATAAAAAAAAAAAATATATATATTCATAAATAAACACATATATTAATAAAAAAAAATAATAGATGTAAATATATCTTTTCAAAAAAAATTGTATATAAAAATACCTATACAAATTAATTCGTAAGATGAAGTTAAATATTTAAAAGTAATCAATGGATAGTCATTTTCGTTAAATAAATTTATATTTCCATTATATCTATTTAATATTATGTGAGAAGAAATTGGAACTAATAATATATTTAAATCAAATTTATATAATCCCTCCTTTTTATCTTCAACATATGATTCCAAATCCGAGTTAATATTCATAAAAATCAACTTATTTTTATTCTTTTTATCATAATCTTTCTTAATTGTATATAATAAAAAGAAATGAGTAGTAATTTTTATTTTATGATAAAATTCTCCATTAATTTTATAATCAATATCATTTATGTATTTCTTTTCTTTTTTATTGTCATTCTTATCCTTATAATATAATTCAATTATTTTAGAAAAAATATTATACAAATGAAATACTTTTACATTTATCAATTTTCCTTTACTATCTTTTAGAATCTTATTTATCTTTAAAATTCTATTTGATAATAATTTATTTTCTATATGCATTCCTCTTATATTATAGAAATCAACATTAAATAATAAGGATATAGATAAATATTTTTTTGATAACATTGATGATACATAATTTCTCTCTATTACATCAGTGTTATCAATAATAGAATCTTTATTATTATGAATTAATTCTGAAGTGTAAAAAAAGGATGATAAATTTCGCCCTAAAAATTCATTTTGATTAAATTTTATATTCATTATATCTTTTTCTAAATCAGTAACATGCAAATAATTTTCATTTTTTTCATTTTTTTTCCTTTTATTTTTTATTTTAAGAATATCTAAATTATCCTCTATATTATTTTCTAAAATATTATTTACATTTTTTTCTTTATTATCTATTAATTCTCCAAGTATATCATCAATATTTTTTTCTATTTCTTTATTCTTGTTATTATTTTTTTTTTCTTTAACATATAATTTATAAAGTATATCTTGTTTTTCCTTATAATAGTTCATATTTTTATCTTTAAGGAAATTTAAGTATACCTTATCTCCTTTAAAATAATAATCTATATTTATTGTATCATTTATATCATAAATAATATCATCATATAAATAAAATATTTTACTTAAACAGTTATGTATAGAATTTAAATAACTACCTTCTTTATTTAATTCGTTAGATATAGTCTCTATTCCATCTTTTATTTTTTCTGTAGTAGATTTACTTAAAATATTGTTTATATCATCATTAACATAAAAAAAATTATGCATCTTCTTTGATTCATCATTTTTAAATCGAAGTTTGAAAAGTGAATAAAATAAATCATTTTTATTATTCAAAAATAAAAATAGATTATGGAAGTTATAAAAAAAATTACTATATATATAATAGACATGATTTAAATTTCTAAAATTCCCATTGTAATTATATATACTTCTTAAATAAATGGTAAATAAATTATTATTTTCTGTGTTTATATTAATAACAGGATAGTTGTATGAAAGATAAAATAAATCGTTGTTTATATTAGAATTACTATAATTCACAAAATTCCTTTTTTTATAATCTTTTAAAATAAAGTTTAATATATTAATAGTGTTATTATTAAAATATATGGAATTTTTTGTTGAGTAAAAATTAACTTCATCACCTATTTTTAACAATTCTTTTTCTTTGTTTTTTAAAAAAGGGATTATATTTTTATTATTCAAATTAAGGTTTTCAAAATGTTTTTTTTTTTTTTTTTCTTCTTCCTCTTCTTTAATTTTCATTTCTTTTTTATTTTCTTTGAGATTATTACTCATAATTATAAATCCATCCTTATTTTTATTCATATATTCATAATCATTTAGTTGTGTGTAACCTTCTGAAAATAAATATGGTTGATGCATGTTTAAATAAAAATTATTTAAGGACATAATAGCATTAAAAACAAGAAGTGAAAATTCGTTAGTGTAATGATAATTATAAAAATGATTATATTCTTGCAAAAGAAATCGTAAAATAATTCTAAATAAATATTTTTCTTCTTCCTTTAAAAAAGAAAATTTCATAAATAATTTTTCTATAATTTGTTTCTTCTCTAAAGGTAATGTGTTATCTAATTGAAAAAAATTATCCAGAGGAAAATTAAAAACATAATTAAAGAAATGAAATAGAAAAACGTTAAATATATAACAGTGGTTGTTAAAATCATAATATGATAAAAACAAGTTATACTGCTTGTAAAATAAATACCAAAAAGAGCTATTAAATTGTATAAATGAAAATAAATCTCTTTTACATTCAAAATTTTTGTCAACAATAAGTAATGACCCAATAATTTTATGTAAATTATCTAAAAAGCATTCTAAGCTATTCATTTTTATTATTTCTTTATTATTCTCGTTAAAATTATCATTTAAACCAATACCAAAACTAAACATATTATTTAGGATATCAAAAAATGGTGTAAATAAATCTTGTGTTAAATCTCTATCATCAACAATATTTTGTAAAGTAAAAAGTAAATCTGTAAAATTAAAAAAAGATTCATATCTTTGAAATACATAATTTTCATCAATACTATCAAATATCTCTAAAATATAATTTAAAGAATAAAAATCTTTTTCTACAGTGTTGTAATTTATTCTTTGGAAATTATCTAAAAGTATTTCGTAAATGTTCTTATTATTTATAATATTACTTTCATTTAAAAAACTCATATTTATACCTTTAATTTTTGACAGAAATAAAAATATTATATCTAACCCGTTATAACATTTATGTATATCATATCCATTTTTTAGTAAAACTATTTTAATTTCATTTATATTATTTATATTATGTTTTTTCATCATTTCACTAACCTTATCGATAACTGATATAAAAACATTTTCTCTTAATACATCGATATATTTACTATTATTATTATTATCATTATCATTATCATTACAATTCTCTTTTAATTTTAAATTAACAGAAAAATTTGATGTAAATTTTTGATCAATATTCATACTGTTTGATATATTCTCAAAATTGTTTTCAAACATTAAAGATATATTTTCATTCTTGAAAGCTTTCTTAGAAAGTTTATTAAAATGTAAATGCTCATCTACAGGAATTCTTTTTAATAAAGAGTAGTCATTTTTTTCTTGTTTTTCTTCCATAGAATAATTTGTTCCACCTTCATCTATAGAAGAACATAAATTATTTACATTATTTCTTTCATTTTCATTTATTATATTGTTTTCACTTTCATTTTTTATTTTTTGTTTAATTTGTCGGAAATGAAAATAGTGCATCAATTTTTTTAATTCTTTATTTTCTAACTCTTTTTTTAATTTTTCTAATAAATTAAATGTATTTTTATATATTTTTCTGCATTTATGTAACTCATCTTCTTTTAAAATATTTATATCAATATCGTGATAAGAAGTAATTTCCTCATTTAATTCATTTTTTTTTCTATCCGTTTTAAAATATACATTGTTATTTTTATCATTTTCAATATTTTGTTTGAACTCTTTATTGTTAAAAAAATTGTAAGTGTTTCGAAATTTTTTTTTTATTCCATTAATATCAATAAATTGAAAATTAGAAAATAAGAAATTTTTATTTGCAGTTTGTTCATCATTATCATCAATTGTTAATGATGAATGATATTCATCACTAGATATATATTTATTAATTATGTTATTTGTTTTTTCTTCTTTTAAATATTTTATAAAATTCCAGTTTCTCTCATCTTTTGAATTCTTATATTTTTTTCTTTTATACTTTTTCGATAAATTATCATAAATTTGCTCTAATTCACTAGGTATTGATAAAATATCACAAATATAAAATCTCCACATTATTTGAAGTAAATAAATTATGCATGCTTCAATATCATCAATATTTATATATTTAAAAATACTTATACAATTACACATTTTATCCGTGTTATTTTCTCTTTTAAATAGTTTTATTATTTCCGAGTAATTTTTATCAAAAATATAATCTATTTGTTTATCTAATACTTTAAAAGTTAATTTTTTTTGTAACTTCTTCAAAATTCTTAAATAATATCTTCGCACGCAATAACATAAAATGCATGTTTTTTTTTTTTGGTTTAACAAATTTAAAAAGAAAAACTC
Source organism: Plasmodium gallinaceum (assembly GCF_900005855.1). Taxonomy (NCBI): domain Eukaryota; phylum Apicomplexa; class Aconoidasida; order Haemosporida; family Plasmodiidae; genus Plasmodium; species Plasmodium gallinaceum. The sequence continues at coordinate 477,383 of NW_021628323.1, read as the reverse complement.
CATTTTTTTGGGACTTTGTTCATCTTCACAATTTAACACTTTTTCAATATTTAAATCAATATTATTATTATTTAAAAAAAACATATTTTCCTTTTTACAATTTTCTTTATTTTGATAATTCATTTTTTTCTCAAAATTGTTATTTTTGTTCTTCAAATATGAAAAATCCTCATGCAAATTAGACGAGAAATATCGAAAAACGCAGTCAATATCGTGATTTGTTTTTTCAAAAAAAGTATATTTTTTTTTCTCTTCTGATGTACAACTACAAAAAGTTAATAATTTCTCTAATTTATTAAAATTTTCTTTTTCATTTACATTACTTTTATTTTTAAACATCTTTTCGTAAAATTCTAAAAAATAAAAATTTTCCTCTCTTAATGTACTAACGTTTCTTTTTATATAATTAATTATTTCTCCTTTATTTATAGAAAATCTTTGGCATAACTTCTTTATGTAATTATTTTTACAATTTTTTGAATATTTATTATAAAAAAAATATAAATAATTAAAGAAAAATGTGTCGTGCATTTTACAAGTATGCATATCAAAGTTTTCATTAAAAAATATTTTTTTTAATTTTATATATTTAATTAATCTATAAATTATATTTAAATACATAAAAATTTTCTTTAATATATTTTTCAATTCTTTAAACCTGTTTTCATAAAACTCGTAAATGGTTATTCCACCTAACATATGTTCAAAATTTTCCTCTTCATTTGTGTTAAAACTTAAATTTTTATAAAAAATATCTGATAATGCTATACAAAAATTATTAAAAGCATTTTTTTTTTTTTTTTTTATTTCTGAACTGTTGATAAAATTCAAGTAAAAATAGTGATGAAAAAAATCTTTAAATACATTTAAACACATTCTTAAATAATAGTTTTGTAATTCTAATTTTTCTTCATTTTCAATATAATTTTTCTTTATGTTACTAACGTTTAATTTCTCCTTATAAAAATTATAAAAAATGTCATTAATTTCTGTGTGAAAAGGATTCCTTACACTCATATTATTTTTGTCATAATTAAGACCCTTACTAGAATTAATATTTTTCATATAATTTTGCAAATGAATAGCATACTTTATACAATTTATATTATTTGAATTAACTATTCCATTATTTATATAATCATTTACAAAATTAATATTTTTAAAATTCCTTTTTATGTTGAATCTATTTTTTGTTTTCTGTATATCATTCATAATATTTAAACGAACTTTTATCCTACAATTTTTTTCTACACTTTTATCTTTATCATTAGATATTTTAGTTATATTTATATGATTATTTTTGTCATAACTTACATAATTATTATTGTCACCATATATGCTATTTAGTTCGTTGTTTATATCATTTTCATTGATTAATTTTATTTTCTTGCTTTCTTTATTTACTTTTTCTATATAATTTAATTCTCTATTATCTAAAGATAATTCATTATTATCTAAATTATGCACTTTGTTATCTTCTTTAGATTCACCATCATTTAAATTATTTGTGTGTTCATTTTTATCAGACATAAAAATGTTTTTCTGAATATTTTGCTCCTTTGTTTTTAATGAATTAAAAAATAAAGATTTCCTTTGTGATAAATTTAAGATCGTAGATAAGTTATCATAAGAATTAATTTTCTCATTTCCATTTTGAAAATTTAAATTATTATAATCAAACTTTTCATAATTTTTCATTATGCTTTTCAAATCAAAAAAATGTCTATTTTCTTTTAATTTACTGTTATTTTTATTAATAACAATACATATTTTTGCTTTGTCATCATTTTTACAATCATAGATAATATTCTCATTATTTTCAATTTTTATTACATCTTCAAATAATTCTTCTTTTATGTTTATCATTATTCTATGATGCGTTTTTAAACAGTTAATTATTAAATCATTTTCGTTTTTTATAAAAGAGTAGTTGTTTTTATTATATATATTCATTTGTTTTTCTGGTATATATTCTACGTTTATATATTTTTTAGTTTTTAAAAGATTATTAAAATGTTTTAAAGGATAATATCCTTTAAAAAGATCAACTTCAGTTTTTATTACCTTACTTTTCTTCTTTTCCTTTTTATCATCGTTATCACTATTTATGCAATATTTTTTGTGTTCTTTTTTTTTATTATTATCCATATTATTCATATGAGAATAAGAATCATTCTTTTTGCTATTATTATCACTTATGCTTGTATTTGATTCACTTTTTTGTGATTTGTCAAAAGGAATTTTATTTATTTTGTAAACTACTTCATCATCGTTTCCTTCTTCATTTTTATCACTAGATAATGAATAAATATCATCTTTATAATTTTTATTAAATTCAAATATGTCTTTTTCTTCTATTTTAAATTCTCTTAACGTATGTAAATATAAAGGAAAATTAATATCTTTAATATTAAATTGTTGCAAAAAGAAATGATTATGCATGTCATAATAATTATCACTTATGTAAATACAATAGGAACAATAGAAATCTTTGTGACATTTCCACTCATTAAAATCAAAATATTGCTTTAATTTGGTTATTCTGTTTTTATAAATTTTATACCAAGATCCTTTTATATATGGTTTTATAATTAAATAGGAATAAGAACTCCATGTGAAATCATTTCCATTATTAAATTCTATATCATTAATTTTAGTATAATTAGGAATAGTTATATTTTTTGGATCTTTACTTTCTGATATAACAAGAGCATATAAATGATATGTGATTTTTCCGTCACCATTATCATTTTTGTTTTTAGCACTACTTTTTATTGTATAACAGAAATTTTTTCCTTCCTTATTATCCGATTCCTTTTTCTCTTTTTCTTCATATATGTCTAAGCATAATGGAATATCAATTAGTTCTCCCCTTCTTAGATTTTTAAAACAATTAATATAAAAAAATAAAACATAAGGTATTTCATTGTAGCAAGATTTTTCTATAGTTTTATATATATCTTTATCACAACTAATATAATTTCTATAAAAATTTCTTTTTTTTTTACTTATAATATTATATATTAATGAATTAATATTTTTAGTTTTGCAAAACTTATCATAATTTTCTGAATTCTTACTCTTATTATAATCATCATAATCATTATCATCACTATGGTCACTATCAAAACTATATTCATTAGATTCATCTTCTTTACTTATTTCATTATTTTTTTGTATTATTTGATAGTTTTTATTCATTAAAATTTTCTTTTTATCAGGTATATCATTTTCTACAAAAATTTTTTCTTTTTTATTTAGTAAATTATTTACACTTCCTTCTCCATCTTCATTTACAATTTCACCATCTTTATTCTTTTCCTTTTTATGAAAATTAAAATTTTTGGTTGCATTACCATCGACATCGATGATATCCTCTCTTAATTTGCATGTATTATTTATTGTTTCTATTGGAAAACTATGAAATTTTAAATTATCGTCAAAAACGTTACTATCATTAAAATCACCACTATAATTACCGATATCATTTTTATTATTACTACTTGTTTTATAATTATTATCGTCTGTTTTATTTTTTAAGTTAAATAATTCATAACATATTTGCTCAAACAATCTTATATCTTTCAAATCGTTCATTAAATCAATAATTTTCTCTTTTTTTGTATTTTGTTTTTTTAGTTTTTTAATTTTTTTATTTAATTTTATTTTGTCTTTTGTCACATCACAAGCAATACGCTTAAACAATTTTTCATGTATTTTAGTAATGGGTTCGTTACATCTGTATTGATTAAATAAAATTTTATTTAAACTAAATAATAAAACCTTTATACTTGGTATTAATGGTTTAAATAAATTCAAATAATTATTATTTTCATTATAAGTGTGAACAACTGAATACATAGATTTTTTACTATATATTTTTTTTATATCATCAACACATGTTGAAGTTGAGCTGGAATCATCTCCCGAGTGTATTGTGTTATAAAAAAGGGTGTTTTTATAATAAAATAAATAATTTTTTTTAGAAATTTCTAAATTATTCAAATACTTCATATAATTTTCGTTAGATTCTCTGTTATCGTTGTTATAAATGCAACTTTGGTTTATTTTATTACTATCATAATTTTCGCATAATTTATTTTCTTTAGTTAAATCTTTTGAATTAATAACGAATTTATTATTTATGTTTTCATCTTTTTTATTATTTTCATTAAATTTATTTATAAATATATTATGATCATTATTATCTTTATTATCAATTAAATTATCATCCTTATTTTCTTGATTTACTGTTGTATTCATTGAAGTTGATAATGAGGAAGAATGCAAATTTCTAGACAGTTTAATATTATTATTATTATCATCATTATATTTTTTATTAATTTCATTTTTATTTATTTTATCATGTGTATTAATATGAAAATTACCTTTTTCCTTGTAAAAATTTTCATTTAAATAGCTAGAATTATTTTTTTCAAAATTTTCTTTCCCTTTCTTTGAACAAAGAATCAAGGAATACATCTGCATGCATATGAAAATTCTTTGTAAAGCGATTATAACATTTTTATTATTTTTTCTAAAATATTCAAACATATTAAATGATTTAATATCACTTGTATATTTATATGGCATATCTTTTAATTCTTCAGGATTACTAATAAAATCTTTATCCAAAAGTTCAAAATAATTGCTAGTATAACATTTCTCATTTATAGAATTTTTATCACTATTTTTCTCATTTAAATCATTCGAATTATTATAATTTATTTCATTCATATTATCATTATTATTTCTATCCTTTGGCATATTTTTATTATGTAAAATATCAACATATTTCATATTATTTATACTTTCATTGATATCATAAATACTATTATTTATAACATTTATATGGACATTTATTTTATCTATATTACATAAATAATTCAAATTATTTCCATTATTTATATTATCATTAATGCTATTTATCTTATGATTTATACATTTTATATAATTGTTAACATTATTAATAAAATGTATATTGTTGTGAATATTTGGAATATCTATAAAATTTATATTATCGAGTTTGTATGTATTACCCAATTCAACATAATTTCTATGATTCACATTATTTAAATTGTTTATTTTATCATTAATATAAAAATACAAGAATTGAATTTTATCATTTATTGTACTTAACTTATCTATAATTTTCTTTTGTAAATCATAGAGATTATGATAACATAATTTATTATTACTCTCTTCTTTTATTTTTTTCAATATATCATTTTTAGTATAATGCTTTTCTATATCATATTTTTTCATCATACAATTTAATTTATATATTTTTTCTTCTTTTTTTCTTTTCATATATTTAGATAAAATTCTATTATATAAATTTCCATTATATTTCAAAATTATAACTTTAAATAATTCTATATTATATAAACAGTTAACTAAAATTGTTAAATTATCATTTTCATTAAAAGATTCTACAATGGGAACAATATAATTCGTTAATGATAATATATGTTTTCCATTATCAATAAAAAAATCATCATTTGTAGACACATTTTTTTTTTCATATTCTTTTGTTGTAATATTTTTTAATACATTTATGTTATTATTTTTAACAAGATCATCATAAACTTCCATGTTATTATAATTTGAATAAATATCAAACATTACATTATTATTTTTATTACGAATTTCATTATTGGCGAATTGATCATCATTGTTGCTTACATTATGATAAAAGGAATTTTTTAACCTCTGATAATTCTCTGAATTACTAAAATAACTTTTTATAAATTGAGGAGACCAAAATAATGAAAAATTATATATATCTATTGAATATCTGTTATACAAATAATTCTTACTATTATCGAAATTTTCCAACTTATCATTATTATCATGATCGTCCATATTTTTATTTGAGAATATAATTTTATTAAAATATGATTTGTTGAATAAAAAATTAAGTAATATATCATTTTGTTTAAAATTCGCATGCATTTTTTCAGGTATATAACTCCATATATACTTTGGTGAATGATTAAAACTTTTCGACCATAATTTTTTAAAAGATCTTTCAGCTTTTCCTTTAATTAATAAACCACCATTATCATCCAAAAATCCTGTCGTTCTATTTATTTTAGAATGACTTATCATCTTTTGCCATCCTCTTGACAAAGAGTTGTTAGTAAAAGACCAATAAGCCCATGAAGAAATTGAATTTTTTTTTGATTTAAAATTATGAATAGTTAATTGAAATCGAACATTTGGGAATACCCAATCAGGAGGGTAAAAATCCTGTTTGACTACTTCTAAATAAACTGACAAATAATTATCTTCATTTGAATTTCCTCTTGGATGAACTAAGAGTTTAAAATAAAAATCATCAGAATTTCCCGTAGTAACTGATTTAATTTCATTTACATTTTTTATACTTCTCCAAAAGTTAGGTATATATAGTTCTATCATCTCATTATTTTTTTTATGATTTATTAATAAATTATCATCATATATATTCTCATTATTTGTAAAAGATTCTACATTATCTTCTAAACACATTGAACTTTTATTCATATAAAAATTAGATATGTTTTTTTGCATAATATATAATTTATAATAATCTATTTTTTCTATATTTATAAAATCATAATTCCTTAATTCATAAAATAAATTAGTAGATTTTTTATTTAATGGAAAAATAAGAGGTGGTATTATTTTTTGTGTTATTATATTTGGTAATTGAATTACATTAGTTGAGTGTTTTTTATCCAAACTTTTGCTGAACTTACGCTCATTATCATAACTTATTTCAGTAATATCCTTTATAAAGTTATCTAAATTACTACAATTAATAATTTCATTACTTATATCCCTTATATAATTATCTTTTATTATAACATTTTTATCATCATCTTCTGTTATATCACTTCTATCATCATATTCTATTATATCAGTTTTCATATCATTTCCTATTACATCTTCATCATCACAATTATTATCGTCATCTTCAATTAAATCACTTTTATCATCGTTTTTTATAATATCATTATTATCACAGTTATCCATTATATAATATTTATGATTGCTATAAGGTTCACTTTTTTGATCATTGTTTAATTCATTAACTTCTTCATTGTCATATTTTATTTTATTAGATACCTTATAAGAATTAGTGTTTTTATTAAGAACTTCATAATTTTTACTCCATTTATTATGCTTATTATTTTTATTATCCTTATTATCACTTTTACGCTCTTCAATATTATATGATTTTTCTTTACTATCCTGATATTTTTCTATATTTTTCTTTAAACTTTTTAAATACATTTTAATTTTATTCGCACATATGATTTTTTTATTATTTTTATTAATTGATATACATTTAATATTATCAGAAGTACAACTACAATAATATGTACTATTTTTGTAAAAAAAATTATATATATTCTTTAATTTATTTATATATTTAATAACCCTTTTTCTATTATAATTCATATTATATTTTACATATATAACTCTTTTTTCTTTTTCATAATTGCTATAGCAAACACATCCCCCCTCCTTGATTTTTTGTCTCTTGAAGAAATTATAGAAATTTAATATTCCTTTTTTATAATTATCTGATAGGTAATCATTATTATAAATATTTTTAATCTTAATTTTTTCTTCATCATTAATAATTCCTTTTTCATAACTATCTTTAAAAAATTTTCTAAAAAAATTACTTTCATTATGATTATCATCAAAATTGTAACATTTGAAGATGTCTAAAAAAATTTTGCATATATTTTTTTCTGATTTCCATAAATTACATTTTCTTATTTCGCTAAACATAAAAGATATTTCTTCATCATCCATTTGAAATTTTTTTTTTAATCCATCAATTTCATTAAAGAACTCAGAAATATATGTATTTACTTCTTTAAAATTATTATTAATTTCTTTTTTCTCCAATTTTTTTTTTTTATATCCCATTCTGATCTTCATTTCCTTGATGAAACATTCAAAGCATATATAAGGAAAATTCGATAATTGCATTTCTATTTTACATTTAGAACATAAATTTATAGAACTTTTTTTTATATCATAATAATTTTTATTTTTCTTATTGTTCATATAATTATCTACCACTTTATCATCTATATCAATTATTTTACAAATTTTTTTTTTTGAATTATGTGTTATTAATTTTAATAAATTCATATCGTTAATTATATTATATTTTTGATTTATGTCATCATTATTACTATCTTTCATATATATTTTTTTTTTGTTATTTAAAGAATTCTCTAAATAATTTAACATTTTTTTTTCTTTATTTTTATTTTTCCCACAAATATATTCTGTAATTTTATAAAAATAATCCTCTTGTATATTGTGTCCATATTGTGCAATAATATTTAAATCTTTTTTTATGGTATATTTTTTTAGTTTATTTTTTCCTATTTTTCTGTAAATATCACTATTATGGCTGTATTCTGGAACACCTTTATAATCCTTATTATAATAAATACTATTTATTTTGTTATGTTGTATCTTATTACCATTTATATCATCAATGAAATGGTTACATTTCAAGTGATTCTTATTATTTTCACTATATTCTTCTAAAATATGGGATTTTTTTTTCTTACAATTTAGCTTTTTACTTTTTGTATTATGTGTATTATCTATTCTTTTATTTTTACAGTTTTCATAACTATTTCTATTGTCACATTCATCATTATTTAGTATATAATTCACTTTTTTGTAATAAACTTCTTTTTTATCCATCACAATAGCTACATTATTACAATTTTTTTTATTCTCTTCAATGGAATTATCTTTGTTTTTTACAGATAATTTTAATTTTGTTCCTTCATAATTAATAATGCTACCATTTTTTTTTAAATTGCTAACGATATTATTACTTTTAATATTATTATTTATATTACTATCATTTATATTTTCATTTATATTACTATTTGTGACATTAATATTATTATTATTGTCAATGTTAAGTTCATTATTAACAAATTTAGAACTCTTATCTAAATTCTCTAACTTTTGATAATCAGAATTAGTTACATTTTTTTTATCTCTTAAAAAATTTAAGAGGGTCTTATTATCATTAAGTAAATCACCAAAAAATAAATTAAAATTTTTATTCTTATCTATTTCAAATTTTAAGACATTATTTTCACCTTTTGTATTTTCAATATTATTATTATTATTATTATCCACTTTATAAAATGATTCTTCTTTTATAACATTATTTTTTTCTTCCAATTCGCATTCTTTGTAATTTAAATTATCTTTTATTATATCATTATTTTTATTGATAATATTATCTTTCTTGTCATTTAAATTATTATTAATTGAAAATTCTACCTTATTTACTAAATTATAATTAGTATTTTCAACATCTTTAGAATTATCATTTATAATTACATAATTCTTATCATTAGAACTTATATAATTACTCTCTAAATTATCTTTTTTACAATTGTTTTCATTAGATTCATAGACATTATTAATCTCTAAATTATTATTATTCCATATTTTCTTACCTATCACATTATCTTTCAAACTTTTTTTAAATTTATTTAATACATTAAGAAAACGTCCCTCTAAAAATTTTTTTTCCCCATTTTTTTTATGACTCATATTATTATTATTGACTTCATGTAAATTAGATTTTGTAGTATTATTGATATTAATACATTCATCTTTTTTTTTTTTTGTAAAATCATTTTCTTCATTAATTTTATGTGAATTTATATTAATTAAACACTCATTATTATGAATAGTATTTTTTTGTCTTATTTTATCTTCATCATTTATATCAGGATTAAGTATTTTCTTTTCTCTTCTTAAATTATTATTATCTTTATTCATATATTTCATATTATCACTGTAAAAAATATCACTCAATATTCTATTAAATGACTTATTACTATTATTATTGTAATTACATACATTATTATAATTATTATTTTTAAGTTCTTTGAATTTTTGAACATTTTCATAGTCTACATCTAAATAACTATCATCACTTAATGAAGAATAACTAACATAACATGAGGTATTTTTTTCATCTTCTGAATAATTTCTTTCATTTATATTTTCATTATTTATTATAGTCGACTGATTAATATATGATTCTTCCTCTAAAATATTGCATTCCATTTTTTTTTTTTTATTTTTACTTTTTTTATTATATTTTATATTTTTTGTTCATCTAACACTAAATAATTAAAAAAAAAAAAAAAAAAAAAAAAAAACATCACATTTTTTTGTGCAAAAATATATGTATTAATATACTTTTTTATAATAATAAGCTAAAAATAAATAAAAATTATATTAATAAAAAAGAAATTAATGAAAAAAACAAAATAAACTTAATAAGATTTTATTATGAATAAAAATAAAAATAAAAAGATCTTTAATGTAGGTACTTAAATATATTATAAATATTTATTAAAAACATAGTTTAAAATTTACAATTAGGAAAAAAAATCATTCAGATTTCATTAAAAATTCAAAAATTTTTATTCACACAAAATCTACATTTAATTTTTTTTTTTATTTGTATATCTTTTCTTCCCTTTATGTTTTTTTTTCATTACATTATCTACTCACGTAAATACAAAGATTACAAAAATTATAAAGTTTACGTAAAAATCAATATATATATTTATATATATATATAATATTATATATATATTTTATTTTTTAGGTATTTAAATAAAAATAGAACTTTTTATTTTAAAAATTTGTGAATATAAAACATGAAAGAATACAAAATTATGTTTATTTTATCTTTCAAAAAGGTAAAATAACATTTTAAATATTACAAAGAATTTATTAAAAAAAAAAAAAATTAATTTTTTTATTATAACATTTTAAGCTTAAAATAAACAAATATGTGTGTTTTCAACAGAAGTTGTTTTTGCTTTTTATTTTAATTTATTTGTTTTTTTTTTTTTTTTTTTTTTTTTTTTTTTTTTTTTTTTTTTTTTTTTTTTTCGTTTTATTTGTGATATTAATATAATAATAAAATATTATATTTATGAAATAAAAATAAGGCTTTCTTCTTTACTTATATAGAGGGAATAACAATATATATTCTCGTATATTATTTTTTTCTTTTATTGTTTTTTTAAAAGCATATATTAACATATATAATTTAATTTTATATTTACATTATTTATAGAAGCACTTTTAAGAAAATTAAAATTTGCTTCTATATTAAGTGCACTTTTATATATCATGAAAAAAAAAAAAAAAAAAAAATATATACCTAAGAAAAAAATAAACTTTTTTTTAATAATAATACATGGACTTTAAAGTAATTTAACTTTAACGGAAACAAAAATATAGAAAATAATGTAATGAAAAAAATATTGGAAAACCTTGAAATCTCATTCTTTTATAAATTTAATGTTTGTTCATTGATCTATTTCTATAAATCAATTTAAATGTTAATAAGTGTTTATAAATATACAAGAATATTTCTAAATATCTTATGAAATGTAAATCTTGTAGATACATAGTAATTTAGAAAAAATAAACAATGAATTCTTTTTTTTTTTTTTTTAGTCATTTATATTTTGTTATATATACAAGTAAGACCCTTTTAAGTTTTTATTAATATATTTTTCTTTGTAATAAATAAAATTATATCTTTTAGTATCATATATAAGAGAAAAATTTATTAAAATAATATACATTCCTAAGTTTTTATATATCATTTTATTCCTTTTTAAGTTCATCATATATTATTAGCTATAGCTTTATTATTGTAAGTAGAAATATAGTATTTTTATAAATTTCATAAAAAAAAAAATTAATGATGATAAATTTTTTTTTAATTTATTAAATCTGAAATATAACAATTTTTTTTTTTTTTTTATTTAACAAAAATATTTTCAATGTTTTTCAAAATTACTCAATTTTTTTTTATTGAAATAATTCTTATATATATCATGATATCAACCTATTATATAATTATATTTTTAAATTTATTTTAAAAAATAACATTTGGTTATAACCATTAATATATAAATGAATCGAATAGTATTCAAAATATTTTAGAGGAAAATTATTTAACTTAAAAGAACTATTTATTTTTTCTTATATATATAATACATATTACTAAAAACTTTAATTAAAAAAAAAATACCAGCAAAAAAAATTTTTTTTGAATTAATTAAAATACACTATTACTAAAAAAAATTATTTCCAATTATTCTAATATTTTACGAAATATTAACATATATATATATATATATATTTTTTTATTACTTTATTTTGAATATTTTCTATAGTTTTAAAGTGTTTTATTTTTCCTATTAATAAAGTTATTCAAATCATTTTTTAAAAAAAAGGGAAGAACACAAAAATAAAAAAATATTTCACTTTTAACCAGATAAATTTAAAATACGTTATTTTTAAAATATGACTAAAATAATTTATCTAATATAAAAAAAATTACATTAAATTTCAATGTTTTCTTTTTTAACCGAATAACTATTGTATACCTCTTAAATGCAAACTTCTTTTTTTTGGTAAAAATAATAGAAATAATTAAAATTATTATATATATATAAAAAAAAAAAAAAAAAAAAAAATTTCATTAAAAAAATATATTAAAAATTTTGTTGTGTAAATTTATATAAAATGTTCACATTTTTATCTTTTATTAAATGTCTTACATTTACAATATATAACTTTAAATTTTAAATAAAAAATTTTGAATTTTTCATAAGTTAAACTGATGTTCCTTAATTTTTTATATGCTATATATATATATATATATATATTTTTTTTTTATTTATATGATATAAGACAATAAATACGAGAAAAATAAAAATATGATGTTAATGAAACTTAATATTTTTATTATTTTTTTCAAGTGAATAAGCAGTCAGAAATTTTTTAGTATTTTAAGAAAATTCTTTTAAAATAAGAAAGAATAATATAATAATTTTATTTTAATATAAATGATAGAATAATATATTAACACATAATACAATGTTTATTTAAAAAAGAAATGATAAATTTTTTTTTTTTTATTTTATACATTATTATTTTATTTTCATATTTTTCAAAATTTTTGAAAAAAAGTAAACAATTTTAAAAAAACAAAAAATTAATATGAATTTTTTTTTTATATATAAAAATATGTATTTCTAATAATAGATCATGAATTTAAATAAAAAATAAGATACAAATGTAATACATTAATGATTTGCAAAATATTTATAATTAAAGGTTATGTAATGATATACAATAAAAAATGTGAATAAATAGATAAATAATTAAAATAAAAATTCATTTCTTTTAAAAATTGTAATGAGCATATTGATTTAAAATGAGGGAAAAAAGTATATACTGGTAAAATTAAAGCGTTAATATAATATAAATACAAATTTATGTTTAAATTAAAAAAAATTACAATTTATATTTTGTTAAATTATTAATCTTTTTATTTTCTCTTAAATTTAGTTCATTTTTTAAACATTTGTAGTTTCTGCAAATGAATCATCAATATAAATTCCTGTTGATTTTTCAGCAGCTATAGTCATTGATTTATTAGGTTTTCTTTTTTTTTTGAATAATATCCCTTTAATTTTTCGTATAAGATTAAAATAATATATAATGAAAATTATCAATAATAATATGAGAAATATTGAAATAATAATTGCATATTTTATAATATCATCATCTTTAATATATTTCTTATGGTTTTTATAATTATCTTCCGATTGTTTTTCAGAAGTGTTATTGTCATCTATTTGTTCATAAATATTATCCTTGTTATTGTCTTTTTCTTTATTTTCATTAATTTCGTTCTCATCTTTTATTTCAAAATCTTCATACTTATAATCAACTATGTGATTATCTTTATATATTTTTACACTTCCTTCTTTCATTAATTTATCATATTCATTATCTGTTATATTCATAACTGAATTATGTATAAGAAAATTCATAGGAATAGTATCGGAAGTATTATTTTTTGAATATAATGATACAAAACTAAATTTATTTTTATTAATATTCAAACCGGAGTCCAAACTTGAACTTAATGTATATTGAGGGGAAAACTTTTGTATACTACGTTTTTTATAATTTTCACTACTATTAATAGAAAAATCTTCATGTCTTTTAAGATCTGCTAGACTAACTTTATTGTTATTATTATTATCTCTTTTTTTTTCTTTTTTTTTTTCACAGTATTTGCAAAACTCTACTAAAATTATATTTTCATTTGTAGGACAAGAAAGGCCATAATTATCAACATTTTTATGCAAAATTCTAAATAGACTAAGATTTATATCAATATTACCATTACATATTTGGGAGCATTTATCAATATGCATAGAAAAATTAAAAGAACAACTTGCCGTATCATTCAAAAAATCACCAGTTACTATTTCTTTGTTAAAACAATTTTTCTTTTGTAATGTACCAAAACAATCATCTAATCCATATGGTTTAGACAAAATACCTTTAACTCTTATTTTATAACTTTCTTTTCCTAAATCATTGCAACTACTCCACTTACTAAATTTTTTCTCATGTAAGCATGTACTTGTACATTTACTGTTGGAAACATTTTTTATAAGTATCATCATATTAGAATCTTTGAGCAAACAGAATTTATCCTCATCATTTATAATTTCATTCCAATTAGAAAAAGTTGAATCAATAACAGAACATATATTATTTCTATCATATGTTGCAATATGATAATCTTCATAATTATTTAAACTATTTAAGCAGTCTCTCCAATCTTTTAATATTTCTTGTTTTATAATTTTTGGTTTTACGCAGAATTTTCCTAGATATATGTTATAATTCATTAAAATTCCACACTCTAATAATTTAAAACGTAAGAATAAATTAATGTGAAAATAAAGAAATATATGCAAATATTAGTAAATTATATAAATGCACACAAACTATATGTATTACTTGAATGTATAATATTAATTTTTTTTTTTTTTTTTTTTTTTTTTAACTAATTACTTGATAAAGCTATATTTTTTTTTTGACGATTATCCAATTTTTTGGAACAAGAATGAAAATCATAGTCAACAGGATAAATCATATTATTTGGTTCTTTAATAATTTTACATGATTCACTAACAGTATTTAACAGAATACATTTCTTTGTTGAATAATTATACGAAAATTCAGAACAAAAATTATAAGTTACACAAGCTTCTTTGCATAATCTTTTATTTTTTACATAACCATAGTTTATCTGAAATAATCTTAAGCATTCTTCATTATAATTTATGTTTTTCTTGTAAGAGCAATTTCTACATGGATGATTATTACAAGGTTTTTTTTCTTTTGTATTAATATTAGATGTATAACTTCCATTACAACTTCTGTTACACTTATCCAATATATTATCGTTACTTTTTTTTTCTTCTCCTATTATTATTTCTTGAATTGCGAAATAATCTTTATAAAGATTATTTTCTTTATTCAAAACTTTTTTTTTAGAATTTTCTTCAAATACTTCATTTATTTCATCAATTTTATCTTCATTGTCTTTATTACCTTTAAATTCATTTCTGTCTTTTTTTTCAATTTTATTAATTTTATTTTCAATAAAATATAAATCGTTTTTAATTTCATGAAACTGATTTTTAATTTTCTCATTTTCTTTTTTTTCATTTTCATGATATTTATGTTGTGTTTTTATTTTATTATTTTGTAACAAATTTGTATGTTCTTTTATGTCATATGAGTTTTTATTTTTAATGTCATTTTTACTTTTCTCATCAATAAAATTTATAAAATTTTGATGACTATGTTCATTTAAAACGTTATCAATATTTTTATTTGATGTCTCATCTAAAAACTTAAATTTTTTAGGGCACTCTAATTCTAAAATTTTATTCTCTTCTTTTTCTTCAGATTCTATTTCTTTTTCATGTTTTTTATGTTCCTCTTCCATATTTATTATATCATCATTTATTAATTTATCTATTTTTTTTTCTTCTTCTTCTTCATCTTCCTTATTTATTATATCATCATTTATTAAATCATCCATTTTGTTTTCACTTAATTTCTTTTCATTATTTTTCATTTCTTCATCCACTGCTTCTTTTAATTCTTGTTTTTCTGTCTTCACTTCGTTTTTTTTTATTTTACTGTTTATTTTTTCATCTACATTTTCCTTATTTGGTTTATATATTTCATGATTTGTTTGATTTTCTTCCTTTTTTTTTTTTTCTTTTTTTTCTATTTCATCTTCTATTTTAATTGACAGAGGTTGAACTTCTTCTACATTCTCTCGTTCTATTTCCGTTTGTTCTGTATTTTCATTTTTTTTTTCTTTCATTTCATTTATTTCTTCTGTTTCTTCTTTTTCATTATTATTTTGTTCTGTTATATTTTTTTTTACATTGTCCTTAGATTTGTTTTCCTCTTTATTTATCTTATCTATTTCTTTTTTATCTTTTTTTTCTTTCTCTATATTATAATCTTCTTTAATTCCGTTATAATTGTTCCAGCTAAGATATTTATCATCATAATTTTCAGAAAAATTATTTTTTAATGTGTCTTCGTTGTTATTCTTCTCTAAATTAGCTTTGATAGTATATTTTTCCTCATTTAATTTTCTATGATTGTTAAATATATAAAAATTATTCGGATAATTATTTTTTTTATTTAAATTATAATTTTTTGAATTGTTTTTATTTGTTATATACGAACTATCAATACTAGAAAAAGAAATGTGGTTATAAAATTCTTTTTCTAATAATATAAAAGATAAAATAAAGAAAAAATACCTAAAATTTAAAATATTCATATCTTTTTATAATAATTTCGAAAATTATTCTCATAAAATGGAGATGTGTGAAACAATTAAAAAATAAAAATATCTTGTGATAAAATAATTAAAATTTTGCCTAACCCGTTAATAGAAAAAATCTGCAATTTAACCTTTTTTTTTTTTTTTTTAGGGAAATTAATTTCATGCTATATATATTTATAAAATAAAAAAAAACGAAAATACAAAAAAATACATTTTTTTCTATATTATGTCTGTTTTATTTTATTCAATTTCCTTTTATATATGGTTTTAATTCTCAAAATTATATCTTTAAAGCAATTCGTTTTTATCTTTTATTAAATAACATAAAACAAATTTACAAATTTTACGAATAAAAAAACAAAAAAAAAAGTGAATTAAATCATAAAAAATACTCGTAAAATGTGTGTGTCTTTCAATAATACAATTAATTATATAACAAAATCACTATCTTCCATTAATAAAATAAAAAACTAATGACCAGAGTAAATAAAAACTTAAAAATAACGATAAATTTTAATGATTTTTTCTATTTTTTATGTAAATTATATAAAATTAAACTTTCATATAAACCGTGTGTTTTATGTAGTTGTTTAATTATAAATTTTTTAACAAGTTAAAAATTAAAAATAAAAATAAAAATTAATAGTCAAACATATTTTTTGATATGACACACATAAAATAAAGTTATATAAAATTCATATGGAAAAATAATTATTGAAAAATAATAAAATCATTTAGTATATATATTTGAAAATTCATTAGTTTGTATATATTAACAAAATAAGAAAAAGAGTTTTTGAAGAACATGTTAATTATTAAATATTCTGTTTGTTGATCAGAAACTATTTACACTTTACACATAATAAAATATTTTTATTATAAAAAAATACATGCAAAGAAGTATTATTGATACTTATAATAAAAGTCAGTATTGGGTTGTTCTCAGTTTTTACAACTATTTCAATCAAATAAAATGCATGCATGTAACTACCTTAATATAAAGACATCGAAAATTAACCTGTTCTCTTTTTTCTTTATATTTTGTTCTGTATAAACATATTTTATCATTGATAAAAATGCATACATATTTTTCAAGAAAATTAATATTTTCTTTGTTAAATGAATTCCATTTTTTTTTTTTTTTTTTAGCAAATTTTAATAAACTATGAGAATTTTTTAGTTTTGAAACATTTTTTTGTACATGAGAATCATTTTTATCTCTTCAATTCATTTAACCAGATACAATTATTTTCATTTTTTTATTTTATAATTTACAATAATTATAAAAAAAGAAAAATAAGATTAAAATCCAATAAAACTCAATTTTGTTATAAGGATATTTATTAACATAAAGAAATTTTTGTTCTTTTAAAGTGTAATATATCCTTATAATAAATTTTTTTATATAGATAAGAAAATTTCATTTATATATTTATGATACATTATTTTATCTAAAGAAAATAATGTCCTACATTATTTAATGGAATTCATTACATATGTTTATAATTAATATAACCTTTATTTTGAATAAAATACTAGAATTACGTTGGTACAAAAGAAATAAAGTATATAAATATATTTTTAAATTAGGAAAAGAGTAAAATAGAAAAAATAAAAATATAGAGTATACATTTAAAAATTTAACTATCGTATTTTATTAAACTCCTACGACTTTAAATATTCCAATAAATTCTGTCTAATAAAAATATTATACATAATCATTTAAAATTTTGTAAATATAATTTGTACAAATAAAAAGGAATTTTTTAATTATATTTTAAAAAAATGAATTTATATAAAATATTTTGTTTACTATTAAAATTTTATAACTTTATTTTAAGTCTTTAATCCTACTGATTTTTCTTTTTCTTAATGATATTTCTGTATATTTGCTTGTCACTTTTTCTAAAAAATTAAATTTCTTTTTCATTAATCTTTGAAATTTACATTCTCCATTTCTTATATTTTTTGGTAACATTAACATTTACGTAATATTAATAAAATCATATGAACAAAATTTATAATTTTAGTGTAGTAGACTTCAAAATTGAATTATAAAAATTTAATGAAAAAGAAATAAATTTTGTAAAAAATATACAGAAATACATAATTAAAAAAAAAAAAAAAAAAAGAAAAGAAAAGAAAAATTGTTGAAATTTTAAAAAGTTTTATGTAAACATATGATAATATTTATTATCTTTAATTCGGAAAAGTTACTCAAAATACTTTCATTTTATAATGCACTATTTTTTTTTTTTTTTAATTTAAAATTTTTTTTATTTTTGAAGTTAAAAATATGAACAATTTACTTGCGTTTGTGATTTTTTTTTTTTTTAGAAGAATTTTAAAAAATAAAATAGTTTTATGTTTTAATGTTAGCAAATTTCAAAAATACTTTTAAAATTTTTTACATTTTAAAATAGCAATATTTTTTTTTCAGTAAAAAATTTCACTGTATTCTTTTTTTAATTTTCAGTAGTTATAGGCAAGAAATGAATTTTAAATCTAAGTAACTTTTTTTTTTTAAGTGATTGATGAAGAAATTCAAAGATAGTTTACACATTTTCTCACCAAAAAATAAAAGGTTTAATTTTTATTCCTCTTATATATATAATTCTTTTTAATATATATATTTCATGTTCCTTAGTATATAAACTTATATTTAAATGATATTTCATAAAATAAAAAAAAAAAAAAAAAAAAAAAGAAAAGTATACAAACTTTATAACAAATCTATAATACCATATAACTTAATTGTATTTTGTAAATACACGAAAAATATAAATATGAAATTAAATTTTAATTTATAAAAGAAAAGGAGATAATTATTTAAAATCATATAATAAATAAAAGTTCATATATGCAATATTTTAAGAAAAATATATATAAATCAAATTTGCTCACCTTTTATAACTTAATTCTCTTATAAAACATAATACTTATCAGAATATATGTATATATATGTTAAATCATATATATGAATTTACATATATTCATTCAACAAAATTTATTTTATATACTTAAAAATATGCTTATGTCTTTATTTTTATTTTAATATACAGATTTAATGACAATAAGAAAAATGAAATACAAAAAGGTGTAATTTATGAAATTGGAAATGAAATAGAAGAAAATTTTGATGAAGATGTAGAAAATATAAAATTTAATGCTGATGATATATCCTCTTTTTTTTTAAAAAATAATGAGTCAGAAAATAAGGAAGAATACTTAAAATATGAAGATGAAAATGAAACAAGAAAAAATATTTATAAAAAAATGGAAAATAATAAAATGGAAACATTATTTAATCCAACTTTTAATGGTCCTTATATATGTTGTATTATTATTTTATCAAGGCAAGAGAATGTAGAATTGGAATTTATTTACCCATCTATTGATATAAATGAAGAAAATATGTTAAAAAAAAAAAACATAAAAATAATAGCACCCTTTAATGTATGGTTTAGATATAAAGGAGAATGGATAGAAGATATAAAAATGTTAATTTTAGAAAGAATGAATTTATTTAAAGATATTAATATGAGTAATATACTTTGTGATTTTAACAATTATAAATCAAATAATCATGAATATAATATTCTTTATGGTGAAAGTGGTAATAAATATTATTTAATAGCTTTAGATTATCTAGAAGATAATAAATGTAAAGAAATTATGATGATAAGCCAAATTCCTTATTTTAATATTCTTTCAATAAAATTTCATTCAGTTATACAATCGTTTTTAGTCAAGAAAGATTATAAAATATTAGAAAACTTTATTGATAGTTTTTCTTCAGACAAAATATTTGAAGATATTACATTCGATGACTATTATATAAATTTATCTAAAGATATAGAACATATAAATAATATTAAAATAAAAAACATTTTAATATTTTTAAAAGCTATATTATTAGAAAGAAAAATTGCTATATTATGTTCTGAAAAGGGAAATGCTTGTAAAATTTTATTGTTACTTTTATCATTTATTCCAGATATTATAAATTTTGGATTTAATATAAGAAATTATGAAGAGAAATTTGAAGAGTGGATAAAATTAAAATTACCATTAATCTTATTTCATGAAAATTATATTTTGTTATTACATATAGATAATCTTAAAGTATTTAATGATTTTACTGAAGGAAAAAATTATTTGTTATCTACGAATGTTGATAGTGATGTACATAATTTTATCAAAAACGATTTAGATATTTTATATGACGTAGATAAAGATAACTTAATAATAAGGAATGAAAAATTGATTAATGCATTAGAATTAACCAAATTTGAAAATAATTATTTAAAAAAAATTCATTCATCTTTTAAACCTTTTTTTAATTTAACTTCATTTTTTGAAAATATAAAACAAAATGATAAAATAATAAATACTCATAATATTAATTATTCAAATACAAAAATTAACAATATCAATAATGTTAATAGTATAAATAATAGAATTTGTAATAATTATGGTAATAAAGATAACACTAATAACATTAATAACAATATTATGAGTAACGAAAACAACACCTACAACACTAATAATATCAGTAATAATAATATTTATAATAAGGATGAAACAAATGAAATAGAAAAAAACAATTACATGAAAAATAATAAACAACTATTGAAGGAAAATAGTACAAACGAAAAGGAAATACAAGAAGATAAAAAAAAGAAATTAAATAAAAATGATATAAATAAATTAAATAATAATATATTATATACTAAATTTTCATCAAATGAGTATTCAGATGAAAAATATGAATATATTGATGATGAAGAAGATATTTATGTTATAAATACAAGATCACAAACCTTAAAAGAGAAGCAACATAAAAATTATATAGAAATAAATGAAAATATGATAAACAACAATGAAAAAGAAAATAGTTTAAAAAATGATGAAACGGAAAAATATGTCACACATTTAAGGAACCATTTTCATATTTACTTTAACGATTTTTTTTTTTTAAGTAAGGAGAATTTTGAAGAAGGGATAAAAGAAAAAAAAGAATTATATGAACTGAATTATAATAAATTTTTTATTGAAATTTGGCAAGGAGAAACTAAGAATTATAATTTTTTTATTGAAAAAGATTTCAAAATTAATAAATTTTTAAAAATAGCAGAGCAAAACAATATGTTATTTGATAAAAAAAATATAGAAGACTATAACTTTGTAGATGATATGTTAATAATTCAGAAAAAAGAAGATACAAAAAAAGAAATATATAAAAATTTAAAGCAAGTATTAATAATGTCATTAAAAGGGTATATATATGATGGTTCTTATTGTATTTTAAAAAATTGTAAAGAAGGATTAGGAAAATTTATTTATAACAAATATGGCATAACATTCGAAGGAGAATGGGAAAATGATCAAATAAATGGTTCAGGGCATTTATACACTAATAATTTTAAATACTTTGGAAAATTTGAAAATAATTTATTTAATGGAAATGGAATATTTGTTGATAATTTATTAAATCAATATGAAGGGGAATTTTTAAATGGGTATTTTAACGGAAATGGAAAACTTATATTTAATGGAAATACATACATTGGCATTTTTGAAAATAATAATTTAGTTGGTAAAGGAAAAATTTTATATAAAAATGGTTCCATTTACACAGGAGAAATAAAAAATTTTATGCCCCATGGTTATGGCTTTTTATCTTATAATAAGTCAACTGTATTTGAAGGGTTTTTTATTGGAGGGAAAAAAAATGGAAACGGTTTTTTAACAATTAATTATAATTCCACACCAAATAATGTATTCTGTATTGAAGGAAAATGGAAGAATGATGAACCTGTAATAAGAAAAAATTTTAATATCATATTTCCAAATAAAGATAAGTATATAGGAAAAATATATATATTATCAAATTTGAAAAATATTAATAAAGATAATGATACGCGGGATGATACTATAGTTAAAGATATAAACGAAAAATTATTTGATGTAAAAGAATTGATTGAAAATAAAATTACCTATATTAATCAAGATAATAATAAGATTGTTAATAACAAGAATGATATATTAAAAGAAAAAAATGTTATTAATGATACTTCAAACATTCACTATAATAATACAATTCCTACATTAAAAAGTAACAATAGTTTAGAAAACGAAAATATAAAAAAAAAAAATATGCCTTTAAATGATAACCAAAAAAAACAATTAATGGAACATGATTGTGATAATAACAGTAATTCTGAAAATATAAATTCTTTTAAAAATAGAACTCTAATGGAAAAACTTGAGATTTTTGTTAATAACAAAGAGAGAAAATTATTGAGAAAATCCTTTGAAATATTAGATAAAAATTGGATATATAGTACAGAAAAAAAATTAAGAAAAAATAAAGATGTTGTTGAATATTTACAACAAAAAAAGTTATTTATTATTCCCCACAGTAAAGGATTAAGTATATATAATAGAAAAAAAGAAAATTATGATGGGAATTTTTGTTTAGGTATGAAACATGGATATGGTATATCAATGTTTGATGACATAAACAGATATGAAGGATACTGGTTTAGAGGAATGAAACATGGTTATGGTATATTGTATGAAGGAGATAATATATATTATGCTCACTTTAATTATGATAAATTAATTAAAAAGGAAGAAATTTTACCAGAACAAATAAATAATTATAAACCTAAAAAAGATCCAAATATAAAAACATACAATAATTTTTTAATAAATCAATCTTTTTTTGATTACAAAAACTTTATATCCACTTTTTTATTCAATTATCTTTAAAATTAAAATAAAATTAAATTTAATTAAATAAGTATGTAGTAATTATAATTATTACATTAATAATCATAACAGTTATAGTAAAAATAATGATATTCATAGTAATAATAATAATTTAAAAAAAATAAAAAAAAAAAAATGTTTTTTTTTTATTACTAACTTCTTAATTTTTTTTAAAAAATATATTTTTTTTTTTTTTTTTGTATGTTTGTTATAATGAACTTAAAATATATATTCCATATAAAAATAAACAAATTTTAAAAGAAATAAGAAAATAATAAAACAAATAAAAGATAAAAAAAAATAAAAGAGGAAATCCTACATAAAAATAATAAATGCTTGTTTTGTTTTTCTTTTTCTTTTATATTATTTCAAAGAATAATATAAAAATATACATATATATATGTAATTATTATTCTGAAATATATATTATGAATACATACACTCTTTTTCCATATTATTTTTAGATATGATCATATCTTTTCAAAGATGGAATTGTGTAAAAATAAAAATGAAAAGTATATTTACATAAATTATAAATTTTTTTAAAAAATTTTAGCATATATTCAAAAAAAAAAAAAATTTTATTAACCTATAAAATTTTTCATAAATTTTCCATAAATTTATTGATGCTTATAAAAATTCTTTCAATATTTCCATAAATTTATCATTACGTAATGAATAATACTGATCTAATGTTTTATCAAAATGCTTATATATTTCTTTAGTTCTATAACTAGGTATTTTTGAATTTATAAACTCCACAACATGTGTGTAGCATAAATGATGATGTATGAAATTTATAAATGAAAAAATTAATTTGTATAACCTTTTTTTACTCTGATAAATTGAATTATTTTTTTTCCATTCAAGAAGAGACTGGAAAGCAACATAATTTAAAACACCTATATCTACATCTTTTGTGTTTATATCCATTTGAAAAAATGGGGGATTCTTTAATAAATAAATATATATTAATAACCACATATTAAATACAATATATGGGCTTAAAAAAAATATAAAAAAATAAAAATATCCAAATACATAGCAAACCATTCCATAGAATACTAAGAAAAAGGAAAATACCAATGTATAAATGTCAAAATATATAGGACCTTTTAAAATTTTTAGAAAATCCTCATTTAATGATGCAAGCAATGATTTTTTTGTTTTTTCTGAGCTATATGGCAATAAAATAAAGGAGGAGATAATACTACCAAAAAAATTGTTAAAAAATGGTTTCTTAAAAAGTAACTCCCTTTTACACTCATATACTAATGAATAGAGACTTGCAAACATAGTTCCCATAGGTAGAGTATATAAAATGATATGAAAAAAAATGAAAAGGGAAATAGAACATACACTATTTCCTTCTAAAGTGAATTTTTCTGAAAATTTAGAAAACATAGTGCCGTTTCCATATTTATTATAACAATACCATAAGTGAATTAGCAATATTGTAATCATAATTATAATATCTCTTAAAAAGTATAAAATATACATACATGTTGAAATGCTTATATAATCATTGCACAATGCTTTAAAAGAATTCATTAACTCCGTTATATAACTAGTGTCTTCTTTTTTCATTATTTCATTTTTAATATTTTCACTTAATAATTTGTTTCTCTTTTCTAATTTCAAAGTTTCTCTTAATCTAACTTCTTTACATATATTTTGTGCAGACTTTAAATCCCATACTAATCCTAAATAATAAAAAAAATTTATCAAATATTTCGTAGGATTCACACTAATGATGTAAAAGTTTTCATTCATAGCATAGCAGTAAGGAAAAACATGATGATAATTATGAGATCCTTCTCCTAATGCTACAAGAGAAGTAAAAATATTATTAGACGGTTTTATATCAATATTATATGGCCTATATCCAAATGAATGAGAGGCACTATTAATTGACCAAGTAGCATGTAAAGTAATTACCCATCGAAGAGCTCCTAAAATAAAAAATCCATCCCAAAAACTATTATACATATAATAGGAATATATACCAGGTACAATAAAACAAAAGAATAAATTAAAATAAGGATCCAATTTATATTGTAATCGAAGTAAAGGATTTTGTAATAAATCATCAACATAAATTTCTTTTTCTTTCTCTTTCACATATTTTGTTTTCTGATATAATAACCAACCAACATGACTATAAAAAAAACCATACTTTATATTGTGAGGATCATATTTTGTATCACTATATTTATGATGTAAACGATGATTTCTTGACCACACTATTACACTACCTTGATTTGCAAAACTATTTAAAATCAAAAAGAAAAACTGTAAAATTGGACTAGCCTTAAAGGCTCTATGAGACCATAATCTGTGTGCTCCAAATGTTATTCCAAAACCATTTATTAAATAAAACACTATGCACTATAAAAAAAAAAAAAAAATAATGATAATGATAATAAATAAAGAAAAGTGATATAATATTAAATATAATAACAATATAAATAAATGGATAAGGTAAAAAGATATATAACCTGAATTAATAGAGATTTTGCGTGCTTGTGATAATATATTTTAATGATACCAATTATAGCAAATATATGAAAAAATAAAATAAATGTAAATAAAGAAGATCTAAATTGTTTATGATACAAATATAAATAATTAGCAAAAAGAATGTGAGCATAGTATACATGAAAGACAATAGAAAATGTAGCAAAATTTTGTATTAAACTGGAATTATTAGATGTATAGGAAATTTTTGTAAAAAATAAACTTATACATATCATATAGGCAATATCAAATATATGTGTTATTCTTTTTAATAATTTTATATTAGAATTATTTTTTAAAAAATTAGAAGCAAAAGATATCAAACATTTAATTAACTGTAAAGTTAAATATACTTTTATAATCATCAAATTCTGAATAAATTTCCACAAATAATAAAAGAAGAATACAAAAAATGTTTGCATGAAAAAAATATATATCCAAAAAGTGTTCTTTTTTTGTCTCTCTCTTCTTTTCTTGGAATTTAAATTATTTTTTGCTTTCATATATTCTTCCTCCTCTTTTTCTTTTTTTTCTATTTCATCTATAATTTCTTTTTCTTTTAATATGTCTTCATTTTTTTTTAAACTCTTCTTATTATTTAAAATTTTTTTCGCAATCTTTTCTAAATGCTTTGATGTATCTCCTATTAATTCATGTTCATATTCATTTTCATTTTCATTGCTGACTTCATACTTGTTAACTATTTTACTTTCTTCATCTGATTTACTATTGCTTTTTTTATTATGAGCACTAATTGCTTCTAAAAAATTACATAATTGTAAAATATTGTAAAGGTGAAATAAATTAATACCTAATTTTATATTTAAGTCTAAATATTTCAAACTTACTAAAGCATTTACAATAACCAATACACATTTTAAAATTTTTATTAAATTAATTAACTGCTCAGAAAAATATCTTCTTAATAAATAACATGAAAACAAGACAATAACAACTGACAAGTATATAATTCCTATATCTTCTA
The DNA here is from genome assembly GCF_900005855.1 of Plasmodium gallinaceum. Lineage (NCBI taxonomy): Eukaryota > Apicomplexa > Aconoidasida > Haemosporida > Plasmodiidae > Plasmodium > Plasmodium gallinaceum. The sequence continues at coordinate 450,327 of NW_021628323.1, read as the reverse complement.
TTTCCATGTAATTTTTGCTAAGTATACGCCATATACATTCCATTTCATTATAATTTATTAAGATATTTTTCACTATATAACCCATTAAAATCTTTTAAAACTTTTTTATTTTAATATTTGTAATATTTTAAAAATACTATATATATATATAAATAAACAATTTAATTAAAAAAAAAAAAAAATCATTAAAAAATTTTTTTAATACATGCAAATTATGCAAAGTTAAATTTAATGTTTTAATATTTAAAAAAAATTATATAACATTAAGTCCACAAAAAAAAAACTTCATTATAACGAATATCTCTTTTTTTTTAATTATAAATAATTTTTATAGTAGATATTTTTATTGTAAATATTCCATTTGATTCATTTTATTTTATTTTTTTTTTTACTGAAGATTAATTAAAAATTTTGCATGAAGGATTATTTTTTTTGAAATTATGTGTAATTCTATTTTTTTTTTCTCTCATTTTCCAAAAAAAAATATAAAAATACTTTTTTTTTTTTTTTTTTTTTTTGGTGCTTTTTTAAATTAAATAAATTACTTTTTTATAAAAATAGATAACAGGATATTTTACGTAAACATGTAAACTTTTAAGTGTTTACTTATTATTTTATCGTTACACATTATTTTATTTTTATTTCTTTTTACTTGTTTAATTTTTTCTGATTTTTTTTTATATTTCATTTTAGTACATTTATTTTATTTCACTTATTTTTTTTTTTTTTCTAAATATTTTTAGCATTTTTAATATATATATATTTTTTTTATCTTTATATTTTAATTTATTTAAAATCCTTTTTGTAATGTTTTTTTTTTTTTTTGATAATAGAATATATATATAATGCAAATAAGTTAATATACTTTTTAATTATAGTACTATTCCTCATGTTAATTGTTTTACTTTTAACTAGTAATGTTTATTTTAGAAATAATTAGAAAAACAAGGATATGTATTAAGTTCTTATAAAAATTTTATATTTAACTTTAAATTAAGATTATAATCCAAAAATATATACATATTATACCTATAAAATATATATTATCTTAAAATATATGCATCTACAAAGTCATAAATATATTAACAAAATAGAAAAATAACTGTAAAGGTTTAATAA
>NW_021628323.1:406997-448208 GCF_900005855.1 Plasmodium gallinaceum | reverse complement strand
TTTTTTTTTTTTTTTTTTTTTTTTTTTTGGTAATGCTAATTTCTGCTGCCTTTTAATATTTTTTTTTTCAAAGAGTATATAAACATAAGAAATGATTAAATTTTCAAAAATGAAATAAAAGACCTTGATTCAGTAATATTGATACAATGAAATAACTTGTTTATAAAAATTAAAAATTTATCTATTATATAATTTTTTAAACTTTACAGAAAAAAAAAAAAAAAAAAAAAAAAAAAAAAAAAAAAAAAAAAAAAAAAAAAAAAAAATTATTAAACCTTTACAGTTATTTTTCTATTTTGTTAATATATTTATGACTTTGTAGATGCATATATTTTAAGATAATATATATTTTATAGGTATAATATGTATATATTTTTGGATTNCTAAAAACAAAAAACAAAAAACAAAAAATAAGAAATAAGAAACAAAAAACAAAAAACATAAAACATAAAACATAAAACAAAAAACAAAAATTAACATGTTAAATAATTATTTATTATAAAAAAAAAAAAAAACATTTGTACATTTTTACATCTTAAATACATTTTTTAATTTCTTTGCTTCACTAATTAAATGATCTGTTAGTTCTTGTCTTAAGTTCATAATTTCTTGAAGTTCCTTCATGGTGTTATAATGTTCTTTATACATTAAAAATAAAGCATTATTTATTTTTTCATTATTATGTATAATAAAATCGTTTAATTCATAATTTTTGCTCAAATCAACATGTAGATTATACACAGAATTTGGTACAGGAGTTATATCTCCTAAAAAATCACCACCTAGTGTTACACTATTCCCTTTTTTACCTATAATTATTAGATAAGAAAAATAGAAAACATTATTGAACCTAAAAATATATATATATATATATATATATATATTTTTATCCTGATAATTTATTATAGTAATAACAGTGAATAATAAAATTATAAATTTTATTACCTTTTTTTATTTTTGATTTACCATAGCTTTTGCAATTTAGTAAAACGAAAATTAAAGTTAAAAAAAGAATTATTTTCATATTATTTATTTTATGAACAATAAAAAAAAAATTATACTATATTTTTATAATTCATTCAATGTTTTATGATATTCATTTAAAAGAAAATAAAAATTTACAAATCCTTTAATTTTTTCTTTTTATTTCAATAAAGAATATTCTTAATTTTAATTATATGAGAAAAAATAAAAATCCTCTATTTCCTATTTTTATAAACAATAGATTTTAAAAAATATTTTTGCTTTTTTTAAAATAGATACTTCATCTTTTAATTATAAAAAAATTTTTATTATTTATCACCATTATTATTTTTTTTTTAAGTTTTACATAAAGATTATAACGTAATTGTTTTTATTTTATATCTTAAGTACTAAATAAGCACATAAAAAATATAAAATAAACAAAAAAAAAAAAAAAAAAAAAAAAAAAAAAAATTAATAAAATACTGTTGTCATGTCATCATAAAAAAAAAAAAATATATATTTTCATTTTCATTTTTATTTTTATTTTTTTATTTTTGTTTATTCCCATTTTTTAAATTTTTTTTATACTTTTATGCATAATTGTATAGTTTTTCATTTTAGTAAATCAATACATTAAAATAAAAAAGAAAAAAATTATTTTTACATTTTAATAATAAAATTTTAATTTTTTAAACCCTTTTGTCTTAAACCATAAGGAAATTTTCATTATTTTCATAAAAATTTGTACAATTTTAATTATATCTAAACATATTTACATTTATATATATATTTTTTTTTTAAAAATGAAAGTATATAAAGACGTTTTTACAAATGATGAAGTATGCTCAGATTCGTATAATCAAGAAGACCCTTTTGGAAATCCTGAATTTCGAAATATTGCCTTTGAAGTAAAATCAAATAAAAGGATAAAGGGAAATGAAGATTATGGAATTGCTGACAATAGTGAAGAAATGCAAGAAGGAATGGGAGCTGATGTAGAGCAAGTAATTGATATTGTAGATTCATTTCAATTAACTTCAACTTCATTTAGTAAAAAAGAATACAGCGCTTATATAAAAAATTATATGCAAAAAGTTGTTAAATATTTAGAAGAAAAAAAACCCGATCGCGTAGAAGTTTTTAAAACACAAGCTCAACCATTTATTAAACACATTTTAACAAATTATAATGACTTTGAACTTTATATGGGTGAATCACTTGATATGGAAGCTGGTTTAATATATTCATATTATAAGGGAGAAGAATTAACACCACGTTTTGTATATATATCTGACGGATTATACGAAGAAAAATATTAAAAATATTTAAATTTATTATTATAAAATAAATATTTACTAAAAAAATTTTAAAAAATTTTTTTTCATATTATACCTGAAAATTATCTAATTTCATTTAAGATATATAAAAATAACACTTAAAATTTATATAAAATAAAAGCACTTTATCACTTATTTTTTTAATTATTGTTTTTTTATTATTTTTACATAATTTTAAAGAAAATATAGAAATAAAATGCTAATGGAAGCATAGTATTCTTAACTAATTTTTAAAGATGTAGACATATTTAAAAAAAAAAAAAATAAATAACATGAATGTCAAGTAAGCATTCATTATAAATCCCAATTGTATTTTTCTTTAAAATGAAAAAAACACTTCCTTTTTACTGCTAATTTTTACTTTTTTTTATGTCCCAAATTATTTAATGATAAACAAGTAAGCTTTTTTAAAATCATTTATGTGAATTTTCATTTATATAAACATAATACATAATTATGTTTATTCTTATATGCATACTGTTAAATACAAAGAATACTCCCCTTGATAAAAATATAAATATTAATACATTATATTTTATAATAATGTAAGAAATAATTTATCATAGAAATGTAACACTTCTTTAAAAGTTGAATGTGCAAGAATAAAAGTATTTAAACATTTAACATTTTAAAATTAAAATTTTTTTTTTTTTTTATATATGAATGTAATTAATTTTTTATAATTTATTTTTGTAATGGCGAAAATATTTTTATTTGCCATTGGTAAGAATATTTTAAAAAACTAAATAAAAGTTCAAGAAAAAAACTTTCTTTTAAATTATAAATTATTACGAAATATGGGGTTATTTAGAAATGAAAATTTTCACTTTTATCTACTCATTATTAAGTATAAAAATAAATTAAAAAATAATTAACATTTTATTTAAACTTTAGTTATTCATACACCGTCATTTAAAAAACTAAACATTATTCAACAAATTAAAATGGTTAACATATGAAAAAATATTTAGTATATATAAAATTTTCAAATTGAATAAAATGTCATTTACTTTTATTCTTTATTAATATACCTCTATTATTTATTTTTATAAATAGTATATAAAAGGCTCTGCTATCTAGCGTTTATCATCTCAAAACAAAATATTAATAATAAAAAAAATTATCAATATTTTATTTATCAGATTTTAATTTTAACGCAATTTTTTCTTCATCGCCTTAATAGCTATATATTAATGCTGCAGTCTTCGGTAAAGAAGACGATTAAAAAAATTAAAAAAAAAAAAAAAAATATATATATTTTAAAAAAAAAAAAAGAAGCGTAAATGGTGTTGAAAAATGGGACCAAAAAGTGTTAATTTTTTTTTTTTTTTAAAAAAAATTGACTTTTCAAAAATATATATATTTATGCATATCATCAAATGCATGCATGTACAAGTATCCTTTTTTATCTATAAATGAATTTTTCGTAATATAATATATAATATTTTAATATGATGATATATGTAAAAAAAAAAAAAAAAAAAAAAAAAAAAAAAATAAATTTGAATTGTATTTTTGAATATGTATGTTTAAAAAAAAAATTTAAACAGCATAATTTTATTTAATTTTTTCAAAAGTCAAAAAAAAAAAATTTTTTCTGTTATGACAAATTAAAATTTATTGATAATTTTATAATATGCTTGTCAAATGAAGTGTTTTTATCTTTTTTTTTCATTTAAATGTATGCCTTGTAGATTATACAAGCAATGAACCATATACCATAAAACTAAGAGAACTTAAGGATACAAAATAAAAATTTATGAGATTTATTTTATTATAATTATTTTTTAATATGGAATTGTAATTTTTACGTGTGACATATTATTTTACTACCAACGATTAATTTTTTTATATCTTTAAATTTGATTCACATAAATATTTTTGATTTTTCCTTTTTTTTTAAAAAAGTATAATGAAAAAATTACTAATCTTTATTATTATGTGATAAATATGATAACATGTATCATGGAACATTGCAAATGTCTATTTACTTTTCAAGCTTTTACCTTTTATCTTCTCATATATTCTATTAATATATTCTTTAATATATTAAAAGTTGTATGCTTCAACTGAAAATTCATATTCATGAAATTTACTTTTCATATTTTAATGTATGAAATTATTTGTAATGAAATATTTTGATAGTTAAAAATTATTTGAATAAGATTAATTAAATATTATATAAGTAAATAATATTCTTTTATTCTGTAAGAATATTAATACATTAATTTTTTTATATCAATATAGTAAAATTTAGAAGTGTATACTTATTTAGAAATTGAATTGAAACTTTTTTATTTTTTAATCAATATTCATCCTTATTAGAAGTATTTGATGTAAAGAACGTTTAAAAAATAAAAGAAATTCACATAAATTTATATATATCAAAATGAATTATGTTTTTATTATCAAATATGCAGTGTTCTTAAATTTTCATTTTTCATAAAAAAAAAGTTTGGTTAATTATCTTTAAAGATAATATATATATTTTAAGGATTTAAAAACTAAAATATATTCTAAATATAATTCAAAATGTTCTTAACTGCCTAAATTCTACATATGCTTTCTAAGAGTGAATATTTTTTTCATCTCTCTTTAATATTTTATCCTCTTTTTTTCTTTCTATTTTTTTTTTTTTATCTAAAAAGAAATTGAAAAATTATGTTAGATATATGTTAATATTTATTTCATTTTTTTTACAAAATTTTCCTTTTTGTCATTTTTCTATTTGTCCCCAAATAAAAATTTCTCCGTTAGACAATGAACAGAATATTTTATTGTTATCTAATAAAACGTTCTACAAAAAAAATTAAAGAAATTAAATACTTAAATAATTCTAAATATTATCGTTATTTTCTTTCCTTTACTTTTATTGGATATTCGTGTTTCAATGCCCTAACAAACTTTTTTTCCAATACATCAAATCTAAAAAAATGAAAATTTAATAACTTCATGTTGTTAAAAAATATTTAAATATCAAACTTAAGTTATTTTACATTTTTATTGTGTGATCTTCTGAAGCTATAAATAAATATTTATTGTTTTTATCCATTGGGCATTTATTTGCACTTAACGGACCTAATTGACAATGCGTTAAAAATAATAATAAAAAGAATATAAGATAAAATAATAAAATATAATTAATATTTTAAAATACATTTATAACAAAAAAAAAAGTAAAATGTATTTTGTGCTTAAACCTGCATCTATATTAATAAAACACTTATTTTTGCGTATGTCCCAAATTTTAACAACGCCACCAGAATCACAAGAATAAATCCATTTTGCCTATATATAAATGTTTATATTAATAATTATTTTATCTTATTCAAAAATTTTTTTTTTTAAATATTTTTGCTTATATATTCTCTTAAAAATAATTACATCTGTAGTAAAATCAGCATGGTTACATGGAAAATGGTGACCATAAAAAGTATTTTCACATAACCCACTCCTCATATCCCAAATTGATATCTAAAAAAAATATATAGTTTATCTTTTTTATTTTACTAAAAACATATTATATATATTACTGTTTATAAATAAAATTAGAAACATTTTTCAAAATACCGTTTTATCTACAGATGCGGTAACAAGAGTACTAAAAAATGGGTGATAATTCACAGAATTTACACTATCAACATGCCCTCTTAAAATTTGCCTTTGCCTTAAACTATTTATATCAAATATCCTAATTGTTTGATCCATCGACGCAGATGCAAAAAAATCACCTAAAAATTTTTAAAAATAATCTTTATTATATACGTATATTTATGTTTATTGAAAACATAAATCCTCCAAACTTTACTGAAGAAAAATTATATATTCACATGTAAATGTACAAAACTATATCTTATTAATCAATTTATAACCTTCATAATGAAATGACAAGCTCCATATAGGTCCAGTTGAATTTTTAAAAGTATGAACACATTTTTCTTTAATCATATCCCATAATTTAATTTTAGAATCTCCACTACACGTGCATAAAATATTTCCTTCATTGTTAAAACATAGATCACCTATCCATTTTTTATGGGCTTGTGAAGCCATTACTAATTCATAATTTATGCTACTCCATGTTTTCCATTTCCCGTCATCTCCTCCTGTTGCTAATAAATGAACTTTATTATTATATGCAAGACCTAATACAGCCTCGTTGTGCGCATTAAAAGATTTTTCAATAGATAAAGAAGAAATAGATAGAATAAAATTTTCCCTATCTTCATTTTCAGTTAATTCATAATTAACATTTTCGTTCTTAGGCCATGGGGTATCTTCTCTTTTTGAGCATAATTTTTCTAAATCCTTTTTATTTTGTTTTAAGTTAACATTAGATACATCACTGTTATTTTTTCCTCCTGAAGAAACGTCTATTATTGAAGTATTTGATTTGCTGCTTCCCAATAAATCTTTGAGTCTTAGAATATACTTATTTAATCCTTCGATTTTATTATCTTTTTTTTCTTTTTCTAGAATGATAAGCATTTTTTCTTTAATTGCAAACTATAAAAAAATAAAAATAACATATAAATATTTAAAAAATAATATAATTTATATTCATTTAAATTGATTATATAATATAAATATCCTTGCAAGTCGTTAAAGTATTTATTATATATATATATTTACTTCATATTTGCTTTTTATTTCACTTAGAGAAGCTTTAATTTTTTCATTTTCTTTTTTTTCTTTATTTATTTCTTCTATTAAAAATAAAAATTGTTATTTTAAAATGCTTTTAAAGCAAAAATTTAAGAATTATTTGTTTATAATAGAATTTTCAACATAATGGACAAATAATTATAAACAGTACTATTCAGAGTTTCTTTCTCCTGCAAAACTCTCTTATGATGCATTAAATAGTAATCTCTTTCTTTAATTAATTTTTGAATTTTTTTACTGATAAGAAAATAAGTAAAAGAGCAAAAAAAGATCAATTATTTCAAAGTTTATGTCAAATTTTTTTCTAATTTTTTTTACGTTGAATATATACTTTGCATCTTCCAAAGAATTTTGAGTTTCCTTTGCTAATTTTTCATTATTCAAAAAATCATTTCTTAGTAACTCATTTTGAGTAAATATGTCTTCATACTTTTCTTTTCTCAAATTATTTATATCATAACCAAAAATTTTTATACACTCCTTCTAATACACAAAAATATATACATACTTTTTTTTCTAAATATAAATTTTCATGAAAAAAACATTTACACAAGGATCATTTACTAAACGGAGAAAAAATTCAAAAAATAAAATATAAGAAAATTATAAAAAAACATTATTAAATAATACATAAATATCAACCAACAGTTTAAATATATAACCTCAAATGTTTCTAGAGATTCTAAAAATTGATGTTCAACCATAAAATTATGTATGAACAATAGTGTCATAGGTAAATGTTTTTCATCCACAGGAAAAATTTTTGAACTTTTTTCTTATTCGAAAAAGCATAAATAATATATATAAATGAAAATACCATGGAAAATTATAGAATTTACATATTTTCGTATATTTTATGCTATTCAAAACTAAGAATACATATATATACTTTTAAATGCGTTCACAACAAAAAAATAAAAAATATTAATTTATATAAAAGACTATTTTATTACCTGAAATTAATTCATTTTTATTAAAGCTTGAAATATTAACTACTTTAACATTTTTCAATAATTTTTCAAAGTTTTCTGAATTTTCACTCTCAGATTCTAAACTTGATTCTAAATTTGAATTTGTTTCACATCTTTCTTCAACTTTATTATTTTTATCATTTTTATTATTATTTACATCCTTTTCTTTATTATTTATAATTTTTTCTACTAGTGATGTTGCGTTATATTCATCATTTTCTATATTTTTTGTTTCTATTTTTTTGTCTTCTGTAATGTTTTCCTTTTTTATATTTTCCATTTTTAAATTTATTGATTTTATATACGTCCTGATATATGTTCCATAAAATATTATTAAATTTTAAAAATATAAAATTTTTATATATAATATTTTAAATTCTTTAAAAATATGTTTTATTGAAAATATATTATCCTCATTTTTTTTTTTTTTTCTAATAAATTTTGAGAAATGATACTATATATATAAATCCATTTTTTAATTTTTATTAACCTAACTTTTTCCTTTGTATTATAGGAAGTGTTTATTAAATTAATAAAAAAAAAAAAATATTGTTAAATATGAGAATTAGTAATTTTTATACTTTTTATTAAAAATTTTCTTAAATAGTTTAGTAAATTATATTTTTTTTATTTCCAAATTTCTAATTTTGTAATTCCTAAAAATAATTTACTCATTTTTCTTAAAAAAAAAAAAACAAACGATAAGAAATGTGTAAATATATAATTTATAAATACAATAAAAAGATATAAAAAAGTGTGTGCAAAATTCAAAAATGGATAAAAACAAGATCTTTATTCTAAAAATAACCTATTACTAAATAAATAAAAAAAAATATATTTTAAAAATTAGTTAAAAATAATTAAAAGTTTTATCAAATAAAACAAAATCTAATACTTTTAAATCTTATGTCTTACTACATGACATTAAAAATTGACATGAAAAATTATTTAAATTGAAAAAGCAAGCTCCTTTATTTTTTTTTTTCCCCTTTTTTATCTTTTTCTTAATTAAGGGACTTATGTCATCACAAATACTAAAATGTTGTCTTGAAGTATCAACTACTTCACTTACTTGTTTTATACTATCTCCTGTCACCTTTGTATCCATATCTTTTAAAGATAAAGAGTGAATTTTTTGTAATTCATTTTCACAATTAACATATATAGAATTCTCTCTATTTAATTTTGTATCAGCTGTGATATTACAATTATGAAATGTCTTAATTTCCTTATTAATTTTATCATTTTCCATTATCCATTTGCCATTTGGAAATTTTCGATTACACTCATGTTGTATTATTGGATTTACTACACTATTGTGTTCAACGAAATTAATATTGTAATTGATTATTTGTATTTTATTTGAATATAAATTATTTATATTACCAATTTTATTAGTTAATTTTGAATCATGTTTACCTTGAAAATCTTTAAAGTCTCTATTTTTTATTATATAATTTGTTGAGTAATCATAATTTTCTAGAATGTCATTTACTTCATCCGTAGAAAAATTTTCTAAATTTGAATATTTAGAATAAAAATTTCTTTCAAAAAATTTTTTCTTCATGATTTTATTATTAATTTGAGATTCAAAGTTATTGTTATCAAATAATTCCATATTACACAGGTTTATGTTATTACTAAAACTTATCTCTTTATTATATTTAACACTTGCTTCTTTTTTGTATATATCTTCCCTATTTTTTAATTTTGTTTTTTTTTTTCTTGGGGAAAAAATGTTTGATATTTTTGAATTTTTTGTTAGGATATTATTATGTTCAATTTTTAATGGACTTAACACACTTGAAAAAGCGTTTTGAATTATACATTTCTTAAATTTATGAGGAAATACAATTTTTTTATTTTCTATGGAAATTATAGCTTCATTATTTTCATTAAATATTTTATCCATTTCATTATTTGATGCTTTATTTTTAAATAACAATGAATTCATTCTTATATATTATATAAATTATAAAAGTTATATACATACTTATTTTCAAAATAAGAGACATGTATATTTAGAAATATAAATCATCAGAAAATGAAAAATTAAAAGTATATTCTTTTTTTATAAAAAAATAGATATTACAATTTTTTACAATAGAATATAATTAATTGACAAAAGACATGAATAATTTTTTATTTTTCAATTATATGTTATTTTGAAAAAGAAAATATAAATAATAAACAAAATAAAATTTAAAAAAAAAAAAAAAATTCAGAAATTAACTATTTTGATTAAATATTATTAAATGTGTACTTTTTAAGAATGTTTCTCAAATATTTTTGCTAAGACATATTCGAACTACGTGAAATATGTGCAACACTAATTTTTGTGTGTATTAGGAATTATCTCTACCCAATTTAATAAAAAATATATACACTTTTATTGGACAGATTAAAATATAAAAATGTAATGTTTTATTTTTTTGAAAAAAAATAAATTATTCTTAATGTAAATATATATTAACGTTATTAACTTATCTCCTAATTTTTTTATGTTCCCACTAAAATTATTAGATTTGATTTTTCTTTAATTTATTTAAATAAACAAATATCTTTTTATTAATTTCCTATTTATTTTTATTGATTATAAGATAATAAAAAATATTTTTTACAGTTTTTATATGAAAACAGAAATATTATTGAACATTTTCCATGATATTTCAATATCTAAAAGAAGAATTTAAATTTTTTGTGTGACAAAATGATATATTCATGTAACTAGAATAATAATCTATATATAATTAAGATTAAACTTGCTGTTTTTCTAAATTCATAAGAACTATGCAATTAATTTTGTTAGAATTTTTTTTTAGCTTAATTTTGTTATGAAATGCTTCAAAGACCTATTGTATATAAAAAAATTATAAATTTTGAATTTTATTTAATTAAAAAATATGGCATATCTTCAATGTAATTCATACAAGAATACTATTTTTAATAAATTCTTAATAATTTCTTATTCTTTATGCGATAACAACAAAAATACATATTTCTGTAAATTGATACAAAAGTTTTGTTTATATTTTAGAAATAAATTTATAGGTTAAATTATTAATTTTTATAAATACTTTTATCTTTTTATTTTTACTCTAAGAAAAATGTCATTTTTTTTTAAATAATAAAAACTATATTACACTTAATGAGTGTTTCATCATAATAATGCGCTATTGTTTTTCTTTTGTATGTGAAAAATTTCTTTAAAATTAGATGAAATTTTTAATTGGAGTTAAATTAAAATAGACTTTATTTCAACTTTTTAAAAAAAATAAAAAAAATGATTATTGAATGTTATTCTTGATAGGAAAATTTGCAAATAATCTTGTATGATTAAATTTTTTAGAAACAAAAATTATATGTACATAAACTTATCATTCATCTGGGGAAGTAGATAAAGTAAATGTTATTAAATCTTTGAAATAATACTTAAATGAAATTACAGAGTTATAAAAAAAAATAGAAAAAAATGTTTATAGTATGAAATTAAAGGTTTAAATAATATGTTATTTATTATAAAAGACGATGTACTGAGTCCATGGATGTAGACATATTTGATATTTTTTACATTGTATTTTTAAAAGATATTATTTTCTTTCCATTATACAATTTTTAGAAAAATAAAAAATTGCAAATATCCTATTTTATTTTATTTTCCGAATAGAATTTATTAAAAAAAGTTTTCATTTTACTATTTGTAAACTCTTCTCCATGTACGAAGCTTGGGATATCTTAAAATGTCCTTAGTTATAATTTATTAGTAAGTATTTCTTTAGTATAATTATTTATCATATTAAAATTTTTATGACAGCATTTGGAAAAATATAAAATTAAAATGCATTATTAGATTATTATATATATACGACTATGTATTTTAGGAACTTTTAGAAAACTATTTTTGGATAATTTGTTCAAATATAAATTTTATTGATTGTATTATTATTTTTAAGTTATTTATTTTGAAGTTTTTGTTAAACTTCCTATACTGTTTCCACATAGAACTATAGAATAATGTTAAAAAGTTATAATATATGCAATGTTATTATTAGTAAATATTTTGATAAAAAAAAGTATTAAAAATATCAAGGTGAAAAATTTATATGCCAATACATCAACAAAATTATTGTCATACCATAGAAATAATATTTTTGATATATTTTTTATCTGTACAATAAACTATGCAAATATTTGTCTTACTATAGTTATATTTTTTTTTACACTTTTAAATTTTTTTTATTCCATCCTTCGTAATAAAGATGTTTGGGAACAATTAAAAAAAGTATAGTATAAAATATCTATTGTTTCACCAGTAAAGTCCTTAAGTATGATATACTTTTTATGAGATATTAAATGTTTTATTCAGTATTTATTTTGTTTCGATGAATAATAAAATATGTTTAATTTATTTTATATTTATTAATTGTATTAAAAAATGAATTATGGAATTCTTCAATTTGTGGTTATTATTTTTAGAAGTTGCATTTCTTTTTGTTATCATAAAACATATTAGTTTCTATTTTTCTAATTATATTATTATCTTTTATAGATATATATACTCAGTGATTAAATTTATACAATAATAGTTTGAAAATTTGGAGATGATATTTTAGAGAGACAATTTAATAAATTTAATGAATGGTAAATGAAAAAGAAAAGAACTATTCAAGATTGTTTTTAAAAATTTGTTATCACATAAGTTCTTAATTATGTAAAAAAAAAAAAACATTTAAAAATAAATTAAAATTAATATTAATTTAATAAGTTACTAGTCAAATCAAATCATTAACACATCTTACACATAGTAAAAATACAAAAGAAATTACAAAAACAATAATTTTTTGATTACATTGAAATATAAAATATTTATTCTGTAACATATAAATTTTTTTTATTCATTTTATTGTACGTTATTCAACATGCTAATTTTTTATTTTTCTTCATTAACCAAATTTTTCTATAATGAGTTTATTTAAATTAAATTTACAACATCCACTGAATTATCATTACAAAATATTCTTAGCATAATTAAAAATAAACATATATTAATTCATCTGTGTTGAAAATATGAAATTTAAATCCTTCTTAGTAAAAATTTTATTCTCATATTATTAAAATTATATTATTATAAACATTTCCAATTAATATTATAAATTAGACAATTTTTTTTTTGAATTTTTATTTTAATTTAATTTAATTTAATTTAATTTTAATTTAACTTATTTTAATTTATATTTTAATTTAATTTAATTTAATTTATTTTAATTTATTTTAATTTAATTTAATTTAATTTAATTTATATTTTAATTTAATTTATTTTAATTTAATTTAATTTAATTTATTTTATTTTGTTTTATTTTATTTTATTTTAATTTAATTTAATTTAATTTAATTTAATTTAATTTAATTTAATTTAATTTAATTTAATTTAATTTAATTTATTTTATTTTATTTTATTTTAATTTATTTTATTTTATTTTAATTTAATTTATTTTAATTTATTTTAATTTATATTTTAATTTAAATTTAATTTGTTACTCTTAAAACTAAATAATATTTAATTTATTCTTATTTTGTTTTTTATAAATTATTTCACATTATGGTAATTATATTATATTGATATAAATCATATAAAAAATATACAATTATTATTATTGTGATTAATTAGTTCAATATATTTATTATATAGACAATTAATTAAATTATATCTAAATTAGATTCTTATTTCAATATAATGACATAAACATTTTTTAAAATTTTTTTTATTATTTATGTTAGATAATAAACACTATTTTTATTTGTTAGCATATATTATATATTCAAATTATTTTAAATAGTTAATTAATTAATATATATATATATATATATATATATATATATATATATATATATATATATATATTTGCATTATTTTTAAATTTTTACAAATAGTTTATATTTTAATTTATTTTATTTTAGTAAATTTCATTAAGTTTTTATTAATTTAAATAAATAAATTCATATATCAATTATATTTATTTAATTTAATTAAATATATCCATTAATTTATATTTTTAATTGTGTAATATATGTGATATATATAATTTTTTTTATTTATTTTGTGAAAATATAACTTAATTTTTATGTAAAATAATTATACATTTTTATTTAATTATTTATTTTATTCATTAAAATTCGATTAAATATTTATTATTTATGTTATATATATCATTTAATTTTATTTAAATATTATATTTAACAATTTATTTATTATTATTAATAAATATTTTATAATGTAATATATTATAAAGGATAAAAATTAGTTAAAATATAATAAACAAATATACTTAATTTTAAATTATAATATAAAATTTAATAATTTGTTATTAAATATAAATAAATATATATATGTGTTTAGATTAAATTAAAATATATATATTATTTACACCTTTTAATTATATTTATTTTAATTTTATTTAATATATATTTATTATTTCAATTTTTATTTAATATAATATTAATATATTTCCTATTAAAATATAATATATATTTATTCAATTTGGTGTACTTATTATTGTAATTAATTAATTAATCTGTTTATTTGTTATTTATTATATATTTATTATATTTCACATTAATTTATTACATAACATTATATTCATTTTTATATTTTTTTAATTTAATATTTATTTATCCACTAAATTAAATTTAATTATATTAATATTTTTATTATTAGTTAAAAAAATAATTTAATATAATATTTATTTACTAATTTAATTTAATTTAATTATCTTAATTAAAAATAATTTCAATTTAATATATTATTTATTTATTTTTATATATTTTAATATTTATAATTTTTTTAAATTAAATTAATTATATTAATATTTTTGTTATTAATTAAAAAACAATTTAATATTTAATCGTTATTTTAATTTAATTATATTAATTAAAAATAGTAATAATTTAATATATTATTTATTTATTTTTATCTATTTTAATATTTATTTATTTATTTAAATTAAATTCAATTATATTAATATTTTTATTATTAAAAAAATAATTTAATATAAATATTTATTTATTGTTTTAATTTAATTATATTAATTAAAAATAATTTTAATTTAATATATTATTTATTTTTATTATATATTTTAATATTTATTTATTTAAATTAAATTTAATTAATTTAATATTTTTGTTAATTAATTAAAAAAACAAAATTTAATATAATACTTAATTCTTATTTTAATTTAATTATATTAATTAAAAATAGTTTTAATTTAATAAATTATTCATTTATTTTTATATATTTTAATATTTATTTATTTATTTATTTATTTATTTAAATTAAATTAAATTTAATTATATTAATACATTTGATATTAATTAATAAAATAATTTAATATAATATTTATTTATTGTTTTAATTTAATTATATCAATTAAAATAACTTTAATTTATATAATTTTACAATAAAAATGAAATTATTCATCAAATTTATAACAATATATTAAATTATTATTTTATTTTATGTTTTTAATAATTTTTTTTAATTAATTATGTAAATTATAGTGAATAATCATTAATTTTATTTAAATTCTTTTTTTATTTATATTTATTTAATTGTTTCTTTAAACTAAATATTAAATTATTTTTTTTTTTTACTTTGATATAATAATATATTCATTTAGTATTAAATTTTATTAAATTTTTAATGATGAACTATTTATCTTAATATATATTACCTTTTTATTTAATAAAAATTTTTTAAATTATATACTTATTTTTAATATTTATTTTATTTAAACTCCAGTTGCATATCATCACTCGTAATTTTTTCCTTTTTTAATTATATTTTTATTAAGAATTTAAATATTTTATTTAGTTTAATTCATTTTTAAAATAATTGTTATCTTTATAATTTTAAATATATTTGAGCTTTGTTTTTAATGTATGTTATACCTTTCTTTTAATTTCCTGTCAATTTTTTATATTCTGTGTTATTATATTTTAAAAATTTTTTTGTAATTTTATCATTACTCATAAATCTAAAAATAAACATATCTTTTTTTCATGTAACTTATATACATAGATACACCTTATATTTTTTTTAGTACAATTATTTTTATTCATTTATTATATATATTCGAGATATATGAATTTTTTTTGTATTAGACAAAATTTAGATATATATAAATTTTTTTTTTTCTCAGATATCAAAATTTTTACTTTTTTTAATAATTAAAATTTGGATATTGTCTGTATGCTGTTTAAAAGATAATTTTTTATATAATATTTTTAATGTAAATTGATTAACCTAGGATTTAAAAAATCCCCACTTTATTATAAATATTTTTTTATATTTATTTTTTTCAAAGTTTTTAAAAAAATATGTATATAATTTTTATTCAATTGTGTGTTCTTACACCTTTAATTTTCTCCATGAATAGTAAATAATTCTTACTGCATATAGCTTTAAATTTATTAATAATTTTTTTTAATATAATATTTTATGTGAATTTCAATATGGTTTTTTAAATTATTCATTTTTTGTATAGAATAACATCATATTCAGCTTTTTTTATACGTCTTGATAAAATGTTATAGAGTTATGTCTATTAAAAATATGTAAAAACAGATTAAAGAGTCTTTATAAAACTTCGCTGAAGTCATAAAAATATTTATTATGGTGTATTTTTTTTCCAAAAATAGATAACCTATTTAAATATTTTGCTGTAACATAAAATAGTTCATAATTTTCCTTATTTATATCTATGGAACTTTAATAATACAAACAGAGAATAAAATTCATTATATATATTTGAGGAGATAAACTTATGTACCTTAAAAATAACAAGGATTAACATAAAATTGTAAAATTACTGAATGTTTCTTTAGCAGTTTAAATATAACATTGTTCATCTAAATATTTATATTTATATCTTTAACCATATAAAACTAAAAATAAAATTTCATTTTAAAGCATTTTAGTTAAATAGTTTAGCAGAAATAAATTAATAAAGTTTTTAATCTTAAAAAAAAAATGTAAAAATAGCAATAATGTACTAACCATAAATATGACAGAAATTAATATATATGTAATTCCTAGAAGTTTTTTTCTAATTTTTTTTTTTTGGTTTTTATATATATCTTTAAAAATATTAGTATATTAATCCTTACGACTTATTAGGCTAGACATTTCCAAGAAATAACAAAGTTAATATTATAAAATTATACCTCTAATAAGCTATTTTATACTAATAAAAATATACAAAAACAAACTATCGTATATTTATGATATAATAAATATGTCATAATTGTGTCTAATAAAATTAAAAGAGACTTCTCTATTCATTCTATTTAACTATTATTAATTATTGTATCTTAATTTATATTGGCATGTTATCTTCAATATCACAAAATATTTTTATTTTTTAATTAGTTGAAGCTTTTTTATTGAAGGGAAAATGTGCATTATTTTCTTTAAACTTATATATTTTGAAATATTAAAATTTTCTATTTTTAATATTGTCTTTGTTGAATATTTCTCGTATAAACTATATTATTTCAATATTTTGGTATTATATTATCTATATATTTTAAGAAATATAAGAACTTACCCTAAAAAATTAAAAATATATGCTCAATTTTAATTTTTAAATAATACTTAATATTACAAGAAAAAATCTCAACATTTAAGAATTAATTCTAAAAAATATTTTCGTTAGTATTTAATATATTATAATAACAATAAACTTTAAATTTATAGGAATATAATGTCAAAAAGAATCAAAACCCAAAATACACAATACAAAATCGTTTTTGTAGAGTCTCTTAACAAAAAATTATGCCTTCATATCAATAAAAATGGAAAGAATTTTTCTTATTTAAATAGGCAACTTCTTTTGATTTGTCTTCATTAATCTTTTCTTGATTTTCTAAATGCCAACTTTGCTTATAAGTTTCATTTTGTAAATAAAAAAAATTCCTTAAGAAAAAAAAATATATATAATTACTTTTGATATAAAAATTTCACAAAATACACAAGTTACTAAATTGTATAAAAGTTGTGATATATGATATACGGTTAGATAAATATATTCAATGATAATTTCACCTCCTAGTATTTAAAAAGAAGACGAAGCATAATTATAAAATCGTCTTTTTATAAGTTAAAAATATTAAGACTATAGCTGATTTTAATTAATATAGAAAACATTTTTTTTTATATATTTTATTTTTGTCATTAAGGATTATTATAGACAACTTTTTGTAACACATAAAAAACAAATATTATTCATATGCTTTGACTAAATCATAAAATTTTATATAAATTATTTATAAATATACACATATATGGTGACACGGTAACGCATTAAAATGATGTAATTTTTTCGATTTTGGAAAATTTTTATTGATAAATCCAAAAAGACAAACAAAAGATAATACTTTAAAATTAAAATTTAAAACTACATATGAGAATAATTACTTGCATAAATTTGTTGTTAAAATAGAAAATTTTTAACAAAATTTGTCCTTTCCTATTTTATATTAAATATGAGTTATTAAAAACTGATTAAAAAAGCATTATTAATTTTTTTTTTTTATATTGTTACTGCAAAAATCACCATGATTTTAATCTTTCATAATTTGTACATTATAAAAAGGAATGATCAACTTAATTTTTTGAGAACTCAAAAAGAAATAAATATATTTTCATTAAAGCAATTATTAATACATTTTTTATTACGTATCTTATCTTTTTATACAATAAAGATACTAAAATAGTATTTAAAAATTATAACGTAAGAATAAAACATTTGAATATCGTTAAGCCTTTAGATAAGTAGAACAATAATAGAGAAAGAAAAAATAAATTTGGATTTATGGTTAGTATTATAAACCAATCCATATAAATTTACCTAAAATAATATATCATTTAAATCTGAAATACAACTTTTGATGTCTTAACGAAAAAGGACTAGGAAAATACTATTTAATGTATTAAAGAATAAAATTATAAAACATAAATGTTAATATTATATTATATATTATTGCATATTTTAAAATTTTTACATCTTATATTTTATTTCATTTTACACTTTATCACAGATTATATAGGTATTTTGTTTCTTTTGAAAGCATAAAATTTCTGTATTTTCGTCTGGAAGATCGTAAAAAATTTTGTTATGAAATAAATTCCACATTTATACTGTAATTGGATTAAATTTAAGTAATGAAAAGGTATGTTTTTTTTAAATATTGTCTTAGAAAAACATTGAATTTTTATTAGAGATTTTTTTTTTCTGATGTTTTTACATATTTAAATAGAACTATAAGATTAGTACTTGATGAAAAGGTCAATAAATGTAATAAAAAATATATTATGCTTTAGGCATATTTTTTAAAATATATGAAAAACTGTAGAAATGAATTATAGTTTATTTCTACGAAAGATTTGAAGGAAAAAGAAATAAAAATTTTGAAAAACAAAATTTTGCTTGGATGTAGTTATACTCTAGATAGAAGTGACACCAAATTTTTATAAATCCTTTTCTTATACACTATAAATTTAATATCTAAAAAGTTCTGTTAGGATAATCAATAAACATATTGGATCCAATTTACTCAATGCAATGAAGTAAAATGAGTTAAACTGAAGCTTAAGTAGTTTTTCACATTATAAATATATTATAAATTTTTGGTTATTATAGTTTAAAGAAAATAAAAATATTATTTTAACAGAGTTATTAATTTAATTCAATATTTTATTGAAGGAGTATTTATTTTTATCACTTAATGTATAATATAAAAATATTCAAAGATAAGTTCAAGGGAACTTAAAAAAAACAATTATTATAATAGGATAAATATAATAATATATAATAATATTTTATTAAGTCCGGTTTATATAACATTTTTATTAAGTATTCAACTGCTCTATATATGATTCTAGAATTATGTAAATTTTTTTCAAAAAAAAAAGAATTTAAAGAGTTTGCAAATTATTTTTTTTTATTATTTATAAAATGTCTTGACAGTATTTTCAAAATAATTATGTTTCTAATAATTATTTTTTAATATTTAATAATGATAAAATAAATTATATTATAATATTATGATAATAGAAAGTATATTTTCTTGTTAAAATTATATTTATAAATAGAAGAAATGAAAAAAATTATGTTATATTAAAATTATAAATGTAAATTTTATTTAAAGTAATAATAAAGGGATAGAAAGAATTATTTTTACTGTGTTTTTATTTGATAAGTCTTACTAAAAATCATGTAGCATAAAATAATTTTAAAATTTTTATTTTATCCTAAAAAGAACAAATTATTGATTTTAATTTATTAAGTATAAACTATATAAATTAGCATTAATACACTATGTTGTTGTCAGGAGTGGGGTTCGAACCCACGCCCTTTCGGACAGCGGCCTAAACGCTGCGCCTTAGACCACTCGGCCATCCTGACATCGTAAAATTTATTCCAAAAAATAGAAACAATGAAATACAACATTTTATTATATAAAATAATTGCATAATTACTGAATTCTTTTTTGTTACAGTAAATGTTTTATTAAACATTATTATATATATATTTCTATTTTACTTATGTTTTCTATGTTTATTACAGTATTAAGAAATGATTATTTTTAAATTATTCAAGATATTTATATTTTATAAAATTAAGAATATATTGTTTATATTTATTTAAATAAAATGTTTTTGAATAAAAATGTATGTTCACAATAATTTAAATGACAAAAAATAATCGAAAAATATATTTTTTATTTTTGTATTTTCGCATTATTTTGGAAGCAAAAAAAATTTTTCCATCAAAAAAGATTTATAAATACTATTTAATATTTTATTCAGTTAATTATAAAAGTGTTTCACAAAATGAAAATGGTGTAATATTTAAGCTCAAAAATTTAAATTTTCTTAGGTTTTAATTAAATATAATAAATGAAAAGAAAAAGATGTATCTTATAAAATCATTAGCGAAATAAGTATTGCAAGTGCTAATATACCCTAAAATTACCATATTTAATAAAAATTTTTACATAAAGGAAGAGTTTAAAAACATATTTTTGAAGTTAATTTTTTTTTTAATCATTTATTTTTTAATTTTCTCAAAAAATGTAAATTTTTTTTTTAAAATTAAAAGTTTCTATTTATTTATAAGGAAAAAGAAAATAACATGTATAATATTTAATACAAGAAGGACAAGTACATGTTCTACTTAAGCATGATTTATATGAACAAATTTTTATGTTGATAAGTAATAAATATATTTACACAAAAAAATATTTCCTTAAATATATAAAAAAAAATATACTTGTAATTCTTTTAAAATTTTTTTTTTCTAAGAGGCTTTTCCTAAAGAGGCATACTTCAAAAAAAGTTCTAAATTTATTTACAAAACAATTTTTTAAACAAAAATAAAGTGTTTTCTATAATTTGAGAAAGTCATGTTAAAACACCAATTTACATTAATTATTATATTAAAATCGTATATTTATATATTTTAAATTAAATTTCAAGTTTGTTCTTACAATATAATACATAAATAGTTGATGCTATTATGTGATAAAATTTAAAATCATAAATTGCCTTTTTAACAGAAAAAAAGAATTAATATTTTATTAGCTCAAATTTTTTTTATTCATAAATTCATTAATTTCATTTTTAAAAATTTTTAAGTAATATTATCTATAAATTAATCAAAATAATAAATATTGTTTTTACTTCATTTACTAAAATTTATAT
This sequence comes from Plasmodium gallinaceum, assembly GCF_900005855.1. Taxonomy (NCBI): domain Eukaryota; phylum Apicomplexa; class Aconoidasida; order Haemosporida; family Plasmodiidae; genus Plasmodium; species Plasmodium gallinaceum. Next base: position 426,510 of record NW_021628323.1, on the reverse strand, counting down.
GCATATATATTGTTGAAAGAAATTATTGTAATATATTTATTATAATATCTATAATTATATAGAAGTAAAAATATTTTTTTTTTTGTAAATCATTGAAGGTTATTAAACTTATAGTTGAATATGTAAAAAAAAAATATTTTATTTTGTTTTTTATATATTATTTCATGTAATTTTTTTTCCTTTCGGAAAAATGTATTATAATTTTAATTTTCTAAAATATAAAAAATATGTCTAAAAGTAAAACAAGTATTAATGTTAAAAAACATGATTAATTAATATGGAATGGTATCTTTATATATTAAATATTTTATATGCTCCAATAGTTTTTTATAGAAACATCTTTATTTAACTATATATTATTCTATTTCTATAGTAAAATTAAATGTTCTCAGACAGTACATATATATATATAAGAACATGAGCTAAGAATGAGGTGAATGATATGAAAAATTTTGTTAATATATTTTTTATATAGTCTTTAAAATTATTACTATTTTATAATTTCACGTTATTTTTTTAGTTATTTTTTAAAGACATTTTAAAGAAGATAATTTGTTTAAAGATAATTTATTATTCATAAAATTTTAAAATTATTGTAAGAAAAAAAATCTATTAATACCATTTTAAACATTATTCACGAGTATAAACATGTGTTATTTCTATTAAAAATAACGAATATAGTATTTCATATTTTAATATATTTACATTTGAAATATCGTAAATGATTTCTAGAATAAGGGAAAAAACTAATATGTATATCCGAGTATTTTGAAATAAAAAAACTTGCCCTTATATATATATAATATGTAATTGATATTTTCTATATTCTATTTTATTAAATATCAGTGTGAAGTGAAAATAATGTATTTGTAAAATAGAAATGGGAAAATTTGCATATAAATGAAGGTTGCAAAAACTATATTTTTGCAATCATTTAATAAAAATATAAAATATTTTTAATTAGAGAAAAGATTAAAAATATATTCTGAATATATTATAAAAGTTTATTCTTAATCAAAAGTTTCATTTAATTTTAAAATTTTTTTAAAAATTTTTCTTAGAGTTTTACTTATTTCAAAACATCATTGTTTATAAAAATTTTTTAATAACAACTTACAACCTAAATTTTGTTAAGAAAAATAAAAAAAAAGTTACAAGAAATGTACAAATCATAAACAAAAATACTAATGTTAAAAGAAATTTTGCAGAATAATAAAAAAAAAAATATTTCGCGTTCATTACTAAATTATAATTCATATAACATTTAAAAAGTTTTATATATTATCATGCGCAGTGTGCATCATTTTTTTTTTTGTTATATTTACGATTTTGTAAAAATACAAAAAAAAAAAAAAAAGAAAATATGAACACTAAAAAAAACAAATATACGATATTTTTTTAAATGTGGAATATAAGTGTGTATATAGTTTAAAATAAAATAAATAAAATAAGGGTGTTGATAATAAAATTCGTTAATTATATTTAACATATTTAATTTCCTGTTATATATTTTATGGCATCTTGTTTCTGACAATTTTCTTTTTTCATTTTTTTATATGAAATTATTTGTAATTATTATTTAGAATTTTATTGTTTCCTTATGCAAATTTTGAATTAATTATATAGAAAACGAAATAAAATAAAACATACTACTAAAATTATTTTAGAAGACAATTATTTGAAAAACTTTATATTAAATTTGGAAAGAGGTTTTAAAATTAAATTCATTAGTAAAAAAATTTTTAAAAATTACACATTTCACCTTTTAAATAAAAAGATAATATCATTTTTAACTGAACTTTTTTTTATTATATTTTTATATCATTTTATTTTATTTTTATTATATATTTTTTTTTATTGTGCCAATAAAAAAAAGCAAATAAATAATTTAAGATTTTATTTTTTTACGTAACATGAACTAATAAAAGAAAAATACTTAATTTTGAAGATTTTTTTCTTTCATTTTTTTATATATAAATATATATATTGTTTTGTTTTCATTTATTAAAAATAATGGAATTATATTTCAAATAAATTCAAAAAAAAAAATACAATTTTTTTTTATTTATAAATTTACATTTAAAGAAGATTAACACATATTGGGAAAAAAAGAAGAAAAAAAATAAAAGAAAAATAATGGATGGAATGTAACTATTTATAACAATTTTTTCTCAGTATCTTTTAATTCCTTTTTACTCCTCTTTTTTATGCAATAAATTATAAACTAATATTGAAATTTTCAATTAAAATTTTATTCATAACACTTTCTTTTTATTCGATGAGCTATTTTTAAGTATTTAGAAATAGTATATTATTTTTGTATTGTTTTTTTTTTTTTGTATTTGTAAAAATTTATGGAAACATATGAAGGATAAAGAAAATTATTCACCTTGAATAAAATAGCTGTTTGAAAGTTTTGATAATTGTATTATTAAAAATTTTCCTTTAAACTTATTTATAATTTTAATTATTGTTTTTTTCATAAAATGGAAATAAATGAAAATAACGAAAGAAATGACAACACTTCAGACGATGAAATATTAATTAATCAAATTAAGAAAAATTCATGTGATTACAAATTAAACGACTCTGAACAATTAAAGGACATCCAAATTGAAGCTAATTGTGAAAAAGGAGTTAATATCAATAACAAAATAAATATAAATGAGGAGAATAATGGTTGTATTGAGAAAATTGAATTAAAACATGAAAAAAATGATGTTTGTGATTATTCTGGTGAAAGTATAATTAATAAAAAAGATAATAAATTTAATTCTATTGGTGAAAATAATGAGAATTCAAAATTTAATGATGACAATAGAAACAACGAAAAGGATAAATTAGAAAAAAATAAAATAAATGTCAAGGAAGAAAAAAATGATGAAAAGTGTAAATTAATAAAAGATGAAAAAAAACAAGTATGCAAAATAAAAAAAGAGACAAATAAAAAACCAAAAAAGTTGCTTAAAAAGTCTGAAGAAAATTTTGAACCAATAAATAGATGGTGGGAAAAAATAGATGATCAAACTGATACACAGTGGCAATATTTAGAACATAGAGGAATTATATTTTCACCTCCATATGTGCAGCATAATATTCCTATTTTTTATAAAAGTATCAAAACAGAATTAAATGCAAAAGCAGAAGAATTAGCTACATATTGGTGTAGTGTCATTGGTAGTGATTATTGTACAAAAGAAAAATTTATATTAAATTTTTTTAAAACTTTTATAAATAGTCTGGAGAAAGATAATATTATAAGACAAGAAAATGAGAATAAACTTAAAAAAGGAGATATATCAAATTTTAAATTTATAGACTTTATGCCAATTAAAGATCACTTAGTTAAATTAAGGGAGGAAAAATTAAATAGAACAAAAGAAGAAAAGGAGGAAGAAAAAAAAATAAGAATGGAAAAGGAATTACCATACACATATGCACTAGTTGATTGGATTCGTGAAAAAATTTCAAGTAACAAAGCTGAGCCACCTGGTTTATTCAGGGGTAGAGGAGAACATCCTAAACAAGGTTTATTAAAAAAAAGAATTTTTCCAGAAGATGTAGTAATTAATGTGAGTAAAGATGCTCCTGTTCCGCGACTTTACGATAATATGTGTGGGCATAATTGGGGAGATACTTACCACGATAATAAAGTGACGTGGCTAGCATATTACAAAGACAGTATTAACGATCAAATTAAATATACATTTTTATCAGCTCAATCCAAATTTAAAGGCTATAAAGATCTTCTAAAGTATGAAAATGCAAGAAAGCTGAAATCTTGTGTTCACAAAATTAGAGAAGATTATAGAAATAAAATGAGCAATAAAAATATTGTTGATAAGCAATTGGGTACAGCAGTTTATTTAATAGATTTTTTGGCTTTAAGAGTAGGGGGTGAAAAAGATATAGATGAAGAAGCGGATACTGTAGGTTGTTGTAGTTTAAGAGTTGAGCATATCAGTTTTGCTCATGATGTACCAATTAAAAATGAAAGCAAAAATGACTCGAGTGATAATAAATCCAATAAGAAGCCATTACCGAAAACATTGGATGATATTAAAGCAGAAGATTGCTTTATAACATTGGATTTTTTGGGAAAAGATAGTATTCGATATTTTAACACTGTAAAAATTGATAAGCAAGCATATATTAATATAATAACATTCTGCAAAAATAAAAATAAGGATGAAGGAGTATTTGATCAGATTAATTGCTCAAAATTAAATGAGTATTTGAAAGAAATTATGCCAACATTATCAGCAAAAGTTTTTCGTACATACAATGCTTCGTATACTCTTGATCAGCAATTAAAAAGAATAAAAGAAACAAATGGGAAATCAAAATATTCATTATATTCATGTGATACTGATTTACACAAAAAGAAAAAGAGGAAATTAGGGCAAAGAACTTCTTCACTAAGTATACTAAGTGATATTAGTGATTCAACGTTAAATGAAAAAAATAAAAACAATGAAGAAAAGGAAAATAATGAGAACACATCTAATAATTTACTAAAGGATAACAATATAGAAGATAAGAATTCTCCAATAGAAGTGGATGTTTCTAATGTTAATGAACTTATTAACTTTTTCAATAATGCTAATAGAGAAGTTGCTATTTTATGTAATCATCAGAGAAGTATTCCAAAACAACATGATACAGCAATGTCGAAAATAAAAAAACAGATAGAAGTTTATAATGAAGATATAAAGGAATATAAAAAATACCTGCAACATTTAAAAAAGAGTAAAGATAAAAAATTCGTTTTTGTTTCTAAGGTTGTTACTTTAGATGGAACTTTAAGACCAAATAAAGTAAAAGATAATATGAAAGAAGAATCTTGTAAAAAAAAGTTAATTGCTCTTATAAAAAAAGTAGAATTATTACAAAATCAAATGAAAGTAAGAGATGATAATAAAACTATTGCTTTAGGAACTTCTAAAATAAATTATATGGATCCAAGAATAACTGTTGCTTTTTGTAAAAAATTTGAAATACCAATAGAAAAAATATTTAATAGAAGCTTAAGACTTAAGTTTCCATGGGCAATGTTTGCTACAAAAAATTTCTGTTTTTAAAAAAAGTTTTAAATATTATGTTTTAAAAGATAAAGAAAAAAAATTAATCGCAAAATCTATATAACGTAAAAATTGCAAAATTTTCCTTGTATCATACATACTAGGAATTGTTAAAAAAAAATATGTATGAAAATTTTTTTTTTTTTTTATGCATTTGTAATTATGATGGTGTTACACTTTTCCATAAATATGCTTGCTCTTTTTGTATGAATATTTAATTTATATTTATATAATTTTAAAATTTCCGTATATTTATATATATATTTTTAAATTAAGAAAAAAAATAATTACAAGTATGTTTTATTATTTATGTTTACATTTTTTTTTAATTAGACAAATTTTAATATAAAAAGGAAATTTTTCTTTTATATCTAAAAAATTTCAAGTTCAATATGCTCATATGAATATATATCATCGATACTAACACAATCCATTTCACAAGAAAATATTATTACGTTTCCTACACTAAAATTATTTATAATATTTTTTAAAACATTATTCTCTTTATTTTGAAGTTTTTTTTCTATCTGGTATATAAAAGTAGAAAAAAATTGTAACTCAAACACTAACTTGCTTTTGCAATGTGCACACAACATATTTTTACCTTTTAAGTAATTCTTTGTTTGTTTATGCATATATAAAAATTTACCTTTGTATGAATATCTTAAAATTTGATTATAATTTTTACTTAAATATGAATAAAATTTTATGCATCCATTAAAATCGTTTTCAAAACTTTCTTCATTATTATCTATGTCATCATTTCCTTCATTATTACATTCTTCATGTTCTAAAATGTGTTTATTATGTTCATACATCTCATACATTTTCTTTGCTTTTTCATATAAATAGTCTTTATCATATTCTTCATCATCTTCTACTAAATATATATAATAGCTGGGAAGTTTAGAATCATTGCTTGGTATAATATTTACATTTTCATGATTCATTTTATAGCATTTATTTAGTTCTTTTTTGTTGTCAAATGTAATCTTGGAATTTATTAAGTCGTACGATTTATCATAGTATGTTTCATATGTATTGATATTATTAGAGTTTATATTATGATTGTTTTCATTTTTCTGATTTACGTAGTTTAGACTTTTATTTATGGAATAATTAAAAAGAGGAATATTTGACTTTTCATCTTTGACACTTTTTGAAAATAAGGAATTCCAATCAATTAGTTTTTCTTTTCTACAAATTATTTTTTCTTGAAACACATCTTCCTTTTCAGTATTTTCACCAGAGAAACTAAAAGTAGTTTTTCCATTATCTTCAATCTTTTTTGAAGATGTAGAGCAATACCTGTTGATTTTTATATTTTTATCTGAACACACTTCATGCATATTTAAACCATTTTTATCTTCTATTTTCTTATATTCTGAGTTATCTAATAACTTTTTTTTTGCTTTAATACAAACCCAATTTCTTTTATCCATGTTACATTTAGTGCTATTCACACAACAAAATATATATATTATTCTTATGTATTCATCATATGATGTTGATAATTGAAATAAAAATATTAAGTCTTTTTTACATATGGTACATTTTAAGTGTATATTTGCTGGTTCTTTTCCACATAACCACAACGGATCACCTCCAAATTTAGAATCATTTTTTAAATCAAAATTATCATCAATTTCATCAGATAGTACCCCTATATACATATTTATTGTTTTCAGTTTTTCTTTTTTGAATATTTTTATATATTTAAAAAAAAAAAAATTTGAATTTTAACAAAAAAGTGTGGATACAAAATAAGGTAAATGAATCATTTTTAAAAATTTACAGTTTTTTTATAAATTAACTTTTACAATAAATTTTTACATGAATATACAATCTTAGAAAAGTTGAAAATACTAATATTAAGAAAATGTAATATTATATGATAGAAGGATTCTTTAAAATAAAATAGAAAAGTTATTTATTATTCATCCATACAACATCATTTGTTAATTTTTTTTTTCTTAAAATTGATATAATTTAATATAATTTTTATGAGATGCTGTATCTAATACATTATATTATTCGATGAAAAATTATTAAAAAGGAGTAATTTAATATATAAAAAGAATATGTTTCATTTATAATTAGAGAGTGCTTTTAATGATCATATTTGAAATTTTCATTGTACATTTAATAAAAAAAACAATTGTGTTAAGGAATTTTTCCTTATTTTTTTTTTTTTTTTTTTTTTATCTTTTTTTAAATATAATAACTGTTCATAAAAATATTTGGAACTTTAAAATTTAAGAACAAAATATAATTTTTAAAAAAATCATCAAATAAATTATATATAAAAATTATTCTCATAGTATGTTTAATTTTAAGCTAAGAGTAATTCGTGTACAAAATTGTAATTGAATATTTGTCGTTAAATGTTTTATCCTTTTAAAAATTTTTTTCCTTTAAAGTATAATATTGTTTTAAATTATAAATGAAAATCGTGGAAAAATTATAAAATGATATTTTTACAAATAAATTATCAGGGTTATTAGTTTATTTCATTTTAATAAAAGGCGTTTTTAGTTATTACAAATATAAGTTCATTTTTAAGTAAGTTAATAGAGAAGAAAAAAAAAAATATTTCCATAAAATTCAAATATATAATAATATAATATTAAAGGGGATTAACTTAATATGCATGTTTTTTATATATAAAAAAATCTTTTATTATAAAATGAAAAATTGAATTGTATTAAATATTCTATGAATATTAAGCATTTTAATTTTATATATATATAAAAAAATGATATTACGAATTTCTATTTTATGAAAATTCATTAAAGATTTTAAATGAATTGAAAATTTCTGTATATTTCAGTTTTATTTACATAAAACAGATGTGTTGAATTTTAACAACTTTTCGGTGACGAAGGGAAATTCTCTAATATATATATACATTTAAAAGGTATACTTATAACGCATGGTACTTCGTATTCCAAAATAAAAATTATTTTTTATTTTTTTTTTATTCGAATAAAAAAAAAAAAAAAAATAGGACGTTTTATTTCTTGTATATTTTTACCATCCGTATATTAAATAAAAATATTCTTTTACATTTATTTTTGTTATATTTTTAAATTTTATAAATTGTGCACTAATATAAAAAATTAATTTTCATAGTTTCAAATAAAATTATATGATAAACATTTTACTTATTTTAATGATTAAAATTGTAATATATTATATCCTTCATTCATGCATCTTTATTTTCCATTAAAATACTGAAAGAGAAATTTTTTAAGAATTTTTTCTTAATTATAAAAACAATTAAATTTTTTTTTTAAATAAATTTTTTATATTTTTTTTAAAAATATATTTTTTATAAAGTTAATATTTTTTGAATTTATCTTTAAAAAAATTTTATAAAATGGAAGAAGTCGAAAGGCATATAAAGTTATCAAAAAAGAATTATTGTTCAGTAGCTTTAATTGTTGGTGATCCTGAAAGAGTTGATAAAGTAAAGTTATTATGTGATTCTTACGTAGATTTGGCTTATCACCGAGAATATAAAAGTGCTGAATGTCATTATAAAGGTCAGAAATTTTTATGTGTAAGCCATGGAGTTGGTTCTGCTGGTTGTGCAATATGTGTAGAAGAATTAATTAATATTGGTGTTAAAGTATTAATTAGAGCAGGTTCTTGTGGAACTCTTCAACCACATGAAATGAAAAGAGGTGATATTTGTGTTTGTCACGCAGCTATTAGAGAAGATAGACTTTCCCATTTGATAATAAATGCAGACTTTCCAGCTGTTGCTGATTTTGAAGTTTATGATACATTACTAAAATGTGCAAATGAACTAAATGAACATATTTTTACAGGAATGTGTTTAACTTCAGATTTATACTATAAGCATTCATTAATTCCAAATCAATTAGAATTATATTCAAAGGCTCATGTGGCTATTAATGATATGGAATTAGCAACTGTTATGGTTATTGGAAGTTTGAAAAAAGTAAAAGTAGGAGGAATTTTTATTGTTGATGGTTCCCCACTTAAATGGGATGAGGGAAATTTTGACCCTGTATTAAACCCAGAGAAATTAAAAAATATGATTATAATTTCTCTAAATGCCTGTGCACGTTTGGCTGCAAAATATAAATGAAAGAAAAGAGGAAATAAAAAACAATGTTTTATATTATTATAACATATATATGCAGATGAAAATGTATTCATATGCATAAATGTATATATTTAGCTAAATGCATTTACTATAGTAATTTTTTTTTTTTACTAATACAAAATAGTATATATGTATAACAAAAATACTGTTATACATATATATAAGTTATTACTTATTTACTACTGTATTATTTTAATAATACAAAGTATTATGTTTAAATAGTAAGAAAAAGTTCTTTTATATATATATATAATATATTTATATATATATGAATTTAGCTAAATATATACTCAATTTTTTAATACTATTGTTTTTTTTTGTCTCTTTTACTTTTTAATAAGCATATAAATTTTTTCTTTTTGTTTTGCTATTTGGTAAATATTTTAACTATATATGCTTGTTATTTTTAAAGAAAAGAATAAAAAATTTTCAATTTTTTTTTTTTTTTTTTTAACACATTGAAATGTAACATTTTAGATTGTGTAATTAAATTTTCAAAATAAAAAATATACTTAAGAATATATTCATATTTATAGTAAAAAAAAAATATATATATTCTCTTAATTTAATAAATATAATTTATTTAAAAAATCTCTCTTAAAAAGGTTAATGGTAAGGATTATCACGTAAAAATAATAATTATATACATAATAAGTAAAGAGTTATTTGCGTTTTATGAAGAAAAAAAAAATATTTAGTTATTTAGAAAAGTTTCGTTTTTACATATGTGCAACGAAACATCATTCAATAGTTATTACAAAATTTTTAACAATTTCACAGAATTTGAATACACATTAAATTTTTTATTGATAATCATTTTTATCATATTTACATTTTTAATTTAGTTAAGAGGAAAACAAAATGTTTACATAATACACTAATTAACAATAAAAGAAAAATCATTAAAATTACATATTTTATATTTGTATAATAATATTGAGGATTTTTTTAAGAATTAAGTTTTTATTTTGTGTACTAGGAGAATTTTCTCATTATTTTGTTTTATAATATATGAGGACATATTTAAGTATTAATTTGATTTATTTTATATTATTTTTTTGTAGGATGTAAGTACCTTATAAAAATAAATTTTAATAAAATTTCAAACAAGTAAATGTAGAGATTTGCAAAATTTGCCAAAGTAGTAGTTCATTGAAAGCATTAAACAGATGATGTATTTTTTCATTTTAAAATGTGTTAAATTAAGTCTAAGTAGTATTTGTACTTAAATGTTATAAAGCTGTATATATATTATCTTAGTTGAATTTTTCATATTTTTTAAAAGTATAAATTGTTCTAGTTAAGAGAATAATACTGTTTTTATCTATGAAAAAATAAAGAAAGGTTCAAGGAAATTACTATAGAATTATGTTTTAATGTGTAAATTAACTCATTTATTTTCACATATCTTTTATTAATAATTTCAGTTTTTATACCCTTTTTAAAAAACCTTTAATTAAAATATCAAAAAATAGAAATTACGTAAAATTACAAAAAAAAAAAATATATATTTACTTATAGATTTAGATATACATACTAAAAAATTAAGTTGCTCGATGTGATTTTTATGTTTTTTGCCATTAATTTACTTTCTACGTTCACCATATAAAAATTATTTAGAATTCAATAATTTATGAATTACTTTTTTGGAATTTTTTTGTATTAACAGTTAAGTAAAAGGATATTTAATGTATTTTCACTTTATTAATAATTATTAAAAGATTCTTTGGAACATAATTGTTTTCAATAATATTAGCAATGTAAAATAGTATTAAATTAATCAAATAAAAAAAATTTATATTTAATTTACAACTTCTTCGTAAATAATGATTTTACACTTATATTACATTAAAACAGAATTTCTAATAATACGTAAATATTAATATATTTTTCATGTGAAACTTCTTATGTGTAATCGTTGATTACTCATCTAATAGCGCCACAAAAGTGGCACTTGGAAGGATTTGTTTATTTTAAATATTATAAATTAAAAAATAATAGCTGAGAAACATCAAAAAAGGAATTTTTTTTTATCTGATGTTTTTTATGAGAAGTCTATATAGCTATTTAATTTTGAAATGTAAATTTACTTACAGATTTAAAAAAAAAAAACAGAAACATAAATGTTCTGAACAAACAAGAAATTAAGTAAAAATAATAGACCATTTTCAGTTTTTTTTAAACGTTTTGGAGGAATTCATGCACCAAAAAAAAAAAAAAAAAAAAAAAAAAAAAAAAAAAAAAAAAAAAAAAATAAAACACATAAACAAAAGAATTATAAAATATTTAAAAAATTTTAATAAATTTAAAAAAAAAAAAAACATTAATACACATAAACTCTTAGTTTAATTTAGATGAAAAAAGGTTCAATTAAAATAATATATTTTAATGCATATGTATATGTTATATATATTAATAAACTTCAAAAATGTCAAAAACTTTTAGTGAATCACATTCACAAACGGAGAATAATTCCGATAAAAGGTCAAAAATAGATGATGATGTATTATCAAATGCAGATAGTAATGCAAGTTCCAAAAAATTAAATAAAAAAAGCGTTTATAGTAAAAAGTCTAATGTTCAACAATTATTAGCAAGAATAGCTCAAGTAAAAATATTAACACAAATTATATTTAAGAATTATATGTATTTGTATATTTAAAGTTAAGAAATAAAAAAGGAATAGAAAAAGAAAAAATTAAGTTATATGTATTTAACTTTTTTATAGGAAATTGATGAGAGAGAACCAAGTAATGTAATACATTTTATTGTTGATTTTTTATGTAAGCATTATCCAGAGCATTTACATGGTTTTGAATCTATATGGAATGGAGGTCTTTTTAATATTTTAATATTTTCATACGTATAATAAATGCTATTTATGTTTTGAAATTTTCATGAATATAATTTTTTTTTTTTTTTTTTATTATAGATCCAGACTTAGAGCAAGACAGACTACTAGTAGTGGAATTTTTTAAGTATCAAAAACTTCCTGTGGAAATATCTGTACATTTTATTAATGCTGGGTTTGACACAGTGGAAACATTATGCACATTATCAGCTAATTCTCTTGATGATGTAGAAAAATTTAGTAATACTAGATGGTTACCAGGACATAAAGTTCGATTACAACAAACCTTTAACGATATTACAAATAGAGTTCGACGCTTTAAAGAAGAAAGAGATTCCTTAATAAAATCATTGAGGCAAGGATATATAAGTCCATCTCCAATACATAGCTCATCTATATTACCCAAATCAATAAATCCTATGATGGCACCAGTTATTTCTCGTGTATCTTCACCAATTAATATTTCTACTAGAACTGGTAATTATGTAAGAGTAAATGAACCAGTATCTTCCTGTTTTTTCAAAAGATAGAGAAGTGCATTTATTGATTATGTTTATATACTTTTATTTTTAATATTATTTAAAAATAAAAAAAATTCCGTATTTTAATTTTTAATAAAGTGATGTTTTAATTTAAATAAAAAATAGCTTATTTTTGCGTATTAATATATTTATTATATACTTAGTAGTAATAATGATTGTAATTAGTTTTTTAAAACGTTTTTTTTTGTGTGTATCTTTATTTTTTGTTTTATATTAAATAAAAAATTTTAAATTAAATGTAGTAATTATCCTAAAATTATTTACAGATATACATATACTTTTGTTAATTTTAATTATATATATTTACATTTCTTATTTTAAATGAAAATGAAGTTATAAAAAAGTTGTCTTTGTTTTGTTGTGAGTGAAATATATTATTTTATATTTTATTTTCAGCAATTATGGAACTTTATAATTAAATGCTTTAATAATAAAAACTTATGTTTCTAGATTTATTTATTCTTAATTTTTCTAACGCATTAAATTATAATTTCATATATATATATATATTTAATTTATTATTGTTTTGTTATTAATAATATGCATATGATAGAAATGGAAATATTTTAATTTCACTAATTTGATTTACATTAAAGTGTTTATTTTTAATTTTAATAAGTTATTACTTGATTAAAAATATGAATGATGCCATTTTTTCTTTATATGTATATCAAATGTTTATATTTTAATTAAATAAAAAATATTTAAAAAATAAGGAAAATTTCAAAATTTTCAAGTTCTTTTAGATAAAAGAGTCTATATTAAATAATTTTTATGGAAAATAAATTCTTTACGCTTACATTAGGGGAAGTTGTTCTTTGTCTATATTTTACATTATTTAAATTTTCAAATTAATAGATTATTTAAATTTATAAAATGAAAAAAAAAATAAAATGTGTAAATCAGTTTGAAAATTTTATAAAAAATTTTTTTTTTCCAAAAATAAAGATAAGAAGCTTTTTTGAATGAAAATTCAATTTTGTAAAAAGGAGAGACACTATACACATTTCATATAAATAACTATTGAAAGTGAAACTGTTACGTGTAAACTTAAAATGGAAATATTAAATTTATTTAAAATGATTTATAAATGTTTAAGTTGGATAACAAGAGTATTTTTCTTTTTGATGCATTTTATTTATAATTAGGAAAAAGTATAAATATAATTTTTAAAAATTAGAAAAGGGCAATATTTTTTGCACGTGTATGTATAAATATAATATTATAGCAAGATTAAAAATAATAAATGTGTGATTTATATATTTTAAAAGAAGAATTAATTCGTTAAATAATGTTTTTTTTGAATGTTTTTTTTATTGCCACATTTCGTTTTTTTATTAATTAAAAATTTTGATCAATATACTAATTTTTAAGTAATTAAGAATAATCTTTCTAATAAAAAATGTATACATAATTGTTTCCTTTTTAACAAAGAGCATATTTTCTTATAAAAAAAAAAAAAGTAATCATTATTAGTTAACTATTCATTTATTATTGAAAAAAAAGTCCACAATGAAAGCTAATAGAGAAATCATGTAAAATATAAAAATTTTCTTTATGCATTATTAAACTAATCATTAATTAGACACTTAAGGTTGAAAAGTAAAAAAAAAAAATAATATATTAGTGAAAATGAATTTCAATGTTATAAAAAGTAACCTGTATATATGGTGAGTTAATAAAAATTCCTTTAAAATAAAACAAGTTTAAAAAGTTTTGCAATGAATAAAAATTTGATTTAGAATATATTTTTTAAAATGTTTGTATAAGGTATAGATTTACCAAAATAAAGGAAAAATAAAAATAAAAAAAAATAGGATTTTATTCGCACATGCACACACACACAAAAAAAAAAAAAAAAAAATGAAATGAATTTTGAAATAATTTCATAATGCTTTAAATATATATTATATATATATGTATGTTAGACGAAAGATATATATAGAACAATTTTTAAAAATACTTTAAATACATCATATATCAATTAAAAAAAAGAAAGATTAATGATTAATTTTTATGTTTAGAATTTTAATATTTTCTAAAGGTTTGTCCTTTTTGTCAGTACGCACATTTTCTATATCCAAAACGACATTGGTCCCTTGAGTTACTATTCCAAAAACTGTATGCTTAAAGTCAAGCCAGGGACAAGGAACTGTAGTTATAAAAAATTGAGATCCATTAGTATTAGGACCACAGTTTGCCATTGATACCATAAATGGTTTAGAATGATTAAGATGATCAAAAAATTCATCTTCAAATTCATTTCCCCAGATACTCTCCCCTCCTGTACCATCTCCTGAGGGGTCTCCAGTTTGAATCATAAAATGCTTGATGACTCGATGAAATATGCAATTATTATAATATCCATTTAAGGAATGAACAGAAAAATTTTGTACCGTCTTTTTACATTCTTTATAAAAAAGATTAATATATATTTCTCCCATAGTTGTATAAATTATTGCACTTTTAGGAGTTTTGGTACTATTTTCTATGTTTTTCAAAGGTGTTGATAAGAAAGAATTTAAATCATTTTTTGTTGGTTGTTCATTATATACATCTCTTTCTTCTAATTCATGTTCGTTTAATGTCTTTTTTGTAAAAACGTAAAATCTTGATTTTTTATAAACGGTGCAAAATAAAGCACAATCAGATATGTTTTTTTCATTTATATATAGAGATTCATGAATATTTGCTTTAATTTTGTTTACCGGTATTATCTTTTGGTATAATGAAATGGATAAGTATCGTAAATTGGTTTCATTTTTACCAATTATGTAACACAATTGATTGGTTATAAAATTAACAACTTTTATACCAATAAAAGTAGAATATATTATGTATTGATTTGATTCATCAAAAATAACCATATCCAATTTTATATTTTGATTTTTTATACTTTTTTTTATCTCTTTCTCAATAAAAAGCCTTTTTCCAAAATCTAAACTATCCATATGCAAATCTTTTTTTAATGGATCATTTTGAGCTGTTAGATACATTTCTGTACTTTCATCATAAACCCTATATAATTTCATAGTTGTAAACTTATATATTCGTAAAAAATAATTTTCTGATAAAACAGCCATAAATTTACCATCTGAACTTAAGCTTATGCACATTGCATATGTCTTATATTTACATAACTCATATAAATCTGTTTCACTTTTAAAAGAAAATTCTAGTTTCTTTATATTGTGTCTTTTATTAAAATTACTAGTGTTCATTTCACTATTTTTTTGATTTTTTTCGTTATCATGTTCATATTTAGGAAATTTAAAATGAGTTACATCAACAATGTCAATTAGTCCATTATTATCACTTAATACACACAAATTGTAAAATTTATTGTACTTTATAATTTCAATAATATTACAACTAAAATCTATTATTTGAATACATGTATCACTTTCTAAAGGTTTATAAATATATATGCATGATTTTTCACTTGAAGATATAGCAACCTTTACAGATGTGGAAAAAAGAGATGAATAAATAAACTCTCCTGTTTTCGGAGAAAAATTTAATTTTATCATTATATTCATATCAAAGCTACTAATATCAAATTGCTTGTAAGTTTTATCTTTAGATAAACTACCTAATATCTCTTCATCTTCTGAAATAAACAAACAAATAATTTCATCTGAATGAATTTTAAAATGTTTCACAAACTCAATAGATCCTACATTTTTATACCAAAATTTTATAACGCCATTAGCACTTCCAGTTACTATATATTTTTTTTTATTACTCACAATAACGTGAGTTACAGTATCTGTGTGCATATAACTTACTTCATAATTCATATTAGTTGGAATATTTTTTAGATATATATCATTATTTATTCTAGCTTTTTTCTTCTTTTTGCTTATTTTTATAACTTTTCTTTTATTTAAAATACTTTCCTTTTTTTCTTTTTCTTTTTCTTTGCGATTTTCATTTTCTACTTTTTTTACATTTATAGAAGAGTTTTTGTTATTCATTAAATCTTCAGAATTTTTATCACAATTATCAACTTCATAAGTATTATCTTCTCCCTCTAAAGGAGCTGGACCAAAGCTTCCATCGCTTGATTCATCATCCAAAGAATGAAAAACATTATTATTATTTCCTTTTTTTTCTTTATTTTTGTTATTTACATTTTCTATTACTTCATTTTTATGCATATTATTTTTTTCTTCTTCTTCATTTTTACTTGTAACATTATCATTCGCATTCATTTTTTTTTATTATTTTCTTTTAGAATATTATAAATCATCATATATGAAAATTTCTTTAAAAATATTTAGGAACTAATTTATATCTTCATGATAATTTAGAAAAAAAAAATTTAAGTTTTTTTAGTATTCCTTTTTAAAAAATTAAAAAAGAAATAACTAGTTTTCTATAAACTAATATCCTTTATAAACCTGAAAAATTTATGAAAAACTTTAAAACATATACAAATTCATTTGATTTATATATATATTTAAAAAGTTAAAATATATGTTATTCATATTGAAATTTTTTCCAAATTTATGTACTCAAAAATAATTTTAAAGTGAAAAAAATAACATAAGAAAAAAAAAAAAAAATTTTTTGAAACATAATGCATAATTGGTATATTTTTTAATGAATCAAAAATAAAATTTAATATTCAAAATATTTTAAATAAATTTTTTATTTATTGACAAAATATTGGGAAAGTGTATGTTTATTATAACTTTAAATTAATATTTTAAAGGGTTTTAAATATTTATTAAGTTTGCCAAAGTGTTGAAATAATGAAAAAAAAAAGTAGCTACTTTTTAAATTAAAAAGCATTATCAATTATATTAAGTAATCTCTGTATTTTAAAATAAATATTTTGTTTTCAATCTATTATTATTTTCAAATTTTTTTTTTTTTAATTAATATTTTATATGCATAATTTTGTTAGCTTACAACACATTCCTAAGAGATACATGAAATCAGTTCTTAAACACGGCTAAATTATTTCCATTTTTATTTAAAAATTATTCATTTAAATCTAATTATAATACCATAAATTTTATAGAAATTTAAATTTTTCAATAAAAATATAAGAAAGGATTTAACTAAATAATATTCCAAAATATTATGTTAAAAACTTAAGATATAATTGTAACAAAACAAAATTATATAAAACTAAAAATGAATAATTTACTTATATAGACATTTTACTAAATCTTAGAATTATTATAAGTAGAAGGTTCTCAATAAAACTTGGAATAATAGATTATATTTTTTAACTTCTCTTAAAATTTACGTTGAAATGAGATAATGCTTATAATTTATATAATGTTTATTTCATTGAATTACATAATAGAATTATCACAAATAATTAAATATGATTCAGTGACATTTAAGCTTTACATTATTAAATAGTTTCTATATTTTAATATATAATTTTTTTTTTTTTACAAAGTGTTCTATTTCAACTCTTTTAGATTGATAAAATAGTGATATAAAGTAGTATTATATATATATATATATGTGTAAAAAGAAGTATATAAAAATAAACATATGTATAATGTTATAAAATAAAATTGTAAATATTCATTTAATTAATACTTATGTGCATGAATTGGGTGATTATTTTAAGAATATTTATTATAAATACATATTATGAAGCACCGACTAGTGAATAATTTTTTTTTATTTTAAAGAATAATATGCTTTAAAATATTTTTCCAATTTTCAAATAAAGTATATTAAAAATTATATAAATGCATAAATATAATATTGTTTTTACATTTGTGTTATAGCTTAAAATAAAATTTATAAAAAGAAAAAAAAAAAAAAAAAAATGGTATTTTTTTACATCTATATATAAATTATTAGGGCTTCATTTGAATTGATATGCCTATTATTTTTATTACATAAAGAAAAAATTATGACTAGTATGATTTTAATGGTGAATTAATGTATTTTCGCATTTATATAAATATATACTTTTGTGTATTTTAACGTATGCACATTTATATATATAATGATTTATGCATTAAAGAAAAATTTAATATTTTAATGATGTTGAATTTTTACAGTAATTTTATAAAATTAAGTTTATTATCTTTATTACATTTTTATTTATAATATATTTTTTTATCTTTTATTTATGTGTATTTTAAAAATTTTTGCTAACTTGTGTGGATTTTTTTTTTTTTTTTTTTTAATTGCGCTAAAATTTTATTATTATATATATATATATTTATTTTTTTTTTTTATTATTATCTTTTCTAAATAATAAACTTTTAGAGGATTTTTAAATGCGAATTTTATATAAAGAAAACGCTAGCATATTTTTTTCATTAGTAAATATGCTGTAAATCTAATATATATATATTTTTGCATAATTTTCTCTTTTATGAATACATGCAAAATAAGTGTATAAAAGTGCGAGAATTGGTATAAAAAATAGTTATAGTTATTTAAACAAAAAATTTCTTAATTATATAATTTACCCACTTTTACTTTTTATGCCAAATTATTATATTTTATTACTTTTCTATATATATCATGAAGACATGTATTATTTTCCTTGAGTTAATTACATTTTTCTTTCTTTTTTTTATTATATTAACAATTTATGTTATTTTAGTATATCAAACTAAATATATATTTAAATTTTTTTTTTATAGTAATCAATGTTTCATATTTGCACCTATTTGTTTTAGTTAAAACTAAAAAAAAAAAAAAAAAATATAAAAATTTATTTGCACACGTTTTAAGCACTTTTTGCCCATGAAATAAATCTAGTATAAATTTTATACGTGCTCATTGTTTATACGTGTATATATGTATATATTCTAAAATATGCGTTATTTTTATTATTTTTATTTTTTTTTTTTTTTTTATATTCTAATTTTGAAGTATTAATAAAAAAAAAAAAAAAAAAAAAAAAAAAAAATTT
>NW_021628323.1:396551-405997 GCF_900005855.1 Plasmodium gallinaceum | reverse complement strand
TTTTTTTTTTTTTTTTTTTTTTTAAATATATTTTTTTCTATATTATATAAAGGTATTTCTTTAAAATTTGCAAAAATAAAAAACGTAAATTTTTTTTTCATATATAAATATATATATATGTATATATATATATATAATAAAACTTAACACATTTCTTTATTTATTATATATTCCATTTATATATTTTTACAGCTTTTGTCAATTGTATATTAAAAAAAGAGAAAAAATATTGTTGCAATTAAATTTATATTTTATATGTAATATGCAAAGCATACTCATTAATGTTTGCTATTTTTATTATTATTATTTTATTTTATTTTTTTTTTTTTTCTATCCTTTTTTAAAATAATATTTCTATTTAAATTAATTTATAAATATATAGATATAATATATTGGGAGAAAAAGTTTGTATGTCAAAACTTTTTTTTGAATAAATGTAATAATTTATTGTAAATTATCGCATTTTGTTCTTTTATTTATATTATTAAAAATTATAAAAATATAAAAATAATTTATAAATAGAATATCTAAAGATTTTCAAAATGATATTTATGTTATTGTAGAAATTCATGTTCTTCTAGTATATATATATATTTATAATCATCTCGCATATACATGTCTGATGATATATTAACATTTGTCTATTTTTCTCCCATTTTTATTTTGTGTATTTCAACTTGTTATTTAATATATTAATTGTAAAAAATATTTAAAAATATTTTTTTTTTTTTTTTTTTTTTTTTCTTTTTTTTAATATATTTTTAGTTTTTGCACATAAAAAGAATCATAAAATTTATTACAAATTTTTATGTCATAAATACTTATGATAAACTAAAATATTAACAATGACATAAATATAAATAAAATATAATTTTAAAATAATATTTTAATCTTATTTAATAATTTAAAAAAAAAAAAAAAAAAAAAAGGAGAATTTAAACTCTTAAATATATATATATATATATTTATGAATAATTGTATATAGTAAAAGATTAAAAAAATATATTAAGTCTAATTTATTTTTATACATAAAAATATTGCATTTAAGTAATATTTCACATATTAGAATTATATTCTTTTATTTTTAGGGATAACTTTTTTGTTTTTGAAAGTTCTTTTGTGAATTTTATGATTTTTTCTTTCTTTTCTTTTCTTTTTTTTTTTTTTTCGTTTTTTAATTTTAAATAAATTGATTATTTATTTATTGATATTTTCATTAAACTATATTTTTTATTACACTTTCTTATTTTTTCTTTCCATAACTATATATATATATATATATATATATATATATATATATATATATGATATATTTAAAATAAATTACAATTATATTTAATTAAAGGAAAAATAAAAATAAAAAGATTAAGATATGTAAGGGTTCTAATATATTTAAAAATAAATTGATTTATAAGTGTATGAGTACAAAATTTATATTGGCATCTTAGAATAAATTTAATTTAAATTAAAAAAAATGAAAAATATTCATTCCTTTATTTAACCGTAAATTTATTATTTTGTATTATGAATTTAATAAAAAAAAAAAACTATTAAGTTATAATTAAATTACATGTTTTAAAAATATATTTTAAATTTATAAAATAATTTAAAAACATAAATTTTTTTGTATAAATAATTAAAAAATAAAAAATTGAGTAAATAATTAAAGTAACCAAAAAGAAAAATTAAAAAGAAAATATAATTATTGGAAACAATATAGTTTCTTTTTTTTATCTTAATTCTTAACTTTTGTTTAATTTTTAATGGAAAATAAGTATTTTTATTTATTCTATATATTTATTTGTATGTGCTAATATATATATATATATATATATATATATATATATATTTATATATATATATTTTTTTTTTTTTTTTTCATGTTATAAATTTTAGTAAGATGGAAAATAACCAATCATTACATGAATCTGAAAAATCACACTTTTATAATGCAAAAATAAAAAATATACCCAATGAAAATGTTAATAATTACATGAATACTGAAAATAATATTTTACAAGATAAATTACACCAAAAGAAATGTATAGAAAAGAAAGCTAAATTATGCACAGTAGAGAATAAAAATATGAATCTAAATCAGATCTCAAATAATCAAGAAAAAGGAAATAATAGGAATGTAATAAATGAGAAAAAAAAAATTTTACAAAATAATTATAATAATTTTGTGGATAAAAGTATAGATAATAATGGCTTAAAAATGTTAACTGAAGAAGACAATTATAACACAAAAAAATCTGATATTACCGATAAGAATTATAATAACAATGTAGATAATACTGAAAAGAGCAACAACAATTATCATGATAATAATAGTGAAAATTACATTAACAACATTAGTAATATGTATAATGATAAGAATGATTGTATAAATGGAAATAATTATAGTGGTAAGAATATTTGTTTTAATAAAATCACTAATTATAATGTTATATATAATGATACAAATGTTACAAATAATTCAGATTTAACTGTTATCCAAAGTAAGAAATTCCAAAAGAATAATAAAAAAAAAAATAATAATTTAAGTAAAAATAAAAATAATAATTCTAAGAAGGTTGTAGATAGTAATATTAATTTAAATGGTTTTAGTAATTCTAGTGATGAAAAACAAGAACAAACTTTTAGTAATATCATTAATGATGATAATAATAATGAAAATAACAATAATAGTAATAATAATGAAAATAGCTTTAATAATAATAAGGAGAATAACAATAATAGTAATAATAATGAAAATAATAATAATAATGAAAATAATAATAATAGTAATAATAATAAAGATAATAATAGTAATAACTTTTATAATGATAATAATAATAATAATTTTAGTAATGAGGATAATAAAAGTAATATTAATATGAATAACAATAATGATCAAATCAATATTCATAACAATATTCATATCAATAATAGCAATAGTATTTTGAATCCTAATAGTGAAAATATTAATAATTTTAATGTTAATGATGGCAGTAATTTCAATGAAATTTTATCTTATTCTTTAAATGATACAAACTTATATAAAGGGAACTTTATTTATAATAATATTCCTAAAAATTCAGCAAATTATAATATAAATGAGGAAGTAAATAAAGTTTTAAAGGATCAAATAAATGAAGATAAAAATAATATGTGTAATACAAATGATAATGTAAATATGAAAATATATTGTAGTGATTCTAATGAATTTAATACTTATAATTCCAAGGAGAATTATGATAATAAGAAAGAAATTGATTTAAACGATCAAATTAAATCCAATAGTATTAATAATACTTATCCATCATCAACAAATATAAAAGTAATTAAATCTTTCAATAATTCTCATAAGTTAAATAATTTTTCTTATAACGGTGAATCAGAAGGTAATAATAATAATAATAATCTTGAAAGAAATTATTATATTAATAATTATAATAATATAAAAGAAAAAAATGTGAAGGAATTAATAAATCCTTCATGTATAGATGTAAATAAATTTGAAATTTCATCTAAACATATAGAAAATAATATAAATTGCAAGAATAATTATGTAAATAATAATGTTGTTAAAAAATCACCTTTCTTACAATACGAGAATAATATAAATGACTATGATGTTCTTAAAAGTAATGCAGATGTATTAAATGCAGAAAATAAAGATAATTATATAAATTTTCGAAATAATGATGAAAAAGAATTTAATTTTTTAAAGGAATATACTTTTTCTGTTTTAGATTATTTAGATAATTACAAAAATATTTGTAATAATGGAAATAAAAATAATAATAACAGTGTGGATAAAATGAATGTTAATTTAAATATAATAAATGAAGATGATGAAAATGAAAAGAAAAATTTGTATCATGTAGAAAATATAAGACAAGAGGATTATAATTTATGCAGACGAAAAGCGTTTGAAAAAATGTCTAAAAATGAAAGTAATTATGAAGGACAAGAGAAAGACAACTTTATTAATAAAGAATTTAATCATGAACATATTTTAAAAAGTAGTAATAATGATTTAAATATTCAGAATTTGAATAATTCTAAGGAAAATTCTAAAAATTATAGTATTTCTTTTAGTAGTAGTAAAAACGAAAAATATATGGATGATTTTGCATGCAATTTAAATAAATATAGTAATGATTTATTAAATTTAGAATATAAAATAAGTAGAAATGAAAATGCAAATATTAAAAAATATGATGACTTCAATAAAATAATATATAATAATTTTGATGATAATTTGAAAATGAAGAAAAATAATATACATGGAAGGAATGAAAATTTTAAAATTTCTTCAAATTGTGATTCAAATTATGTAAAAACAAGCAGAAATTTTGAAAATAATGGAAATATTAATTATGATAATAAATTAGTAAGTAATTCAATTGATTGCAATGAAGAAAGAGGAGAAAATTATGATGAAAATAATAATTTAAATAATAATGAAAGTGATAATTTTATTGAAAACAATAATTTTAATGAAAATAAAGATATTTATAATATAACTTACAATAGTAATGATAGAAATAAATTTTTTTATAGATTAAATGATAATACCAATGAAAACATTATTAATAATAATAATAATATTTTAGGATTACATTCAAGCAATGTATCAATTGATAGAAGTAAAAATATTATCGAATCAAATAGTGATACATGTGATGTTCTAAAGGAAATTATAAGCAAAAATAAACAAGAAAATTTTAAAGACGTTAATATTGTATATAATTCTTTAAATAACACTAATGACATAAATGATAATATATGTAGAAAACAAAACCATATGGGTCATAAAAATATTTTAAATAATGGTTATTTTAAATGTGATGATACTCATTCAAAATCTTATAGAAATAATAATATTAATAACAGTAATTCTGATAATAATAATTTTAGAAATATTGAATATAATAACTATTATTACGAGAATAATGCTAAAAATGATAATGCAAATAATAATAATAATAATAATGAAAATAGCAATAATAATAATGAAAATAATAATAATAATAAAAATAGTAGTAATAATAATAATAACAATAATAATAATAATGATAATAATAATAATAATAATAATAATAATAATAATAATAATAATAATAATAATAATGATAATAATAATGATGATAATAATAATGATGAAAATAATAATAATAATGAAAATAATAATAATAATGAAAGTAATTATGAATATAATATAAATTATAGTGATGATAATGCAATTAAATTAATATTAGAAACAAATTATTTAAAAGAAAATGTAAGAAATGAAAGTGTAGGGAATAATATAAATTATGATGAAAATAATAATGTGGTAAATAATAATTTCAGTTTATTTTTAAATAGTGATGAGTTAAGTTATAATAATTTATCTTCCAATAGTAAAATTATTGATATGAATAATAGTAATGGAAATCAAGTGAATGATTTTAATAGTGATACATATAAATGTATGAATGAAATGGATAATTTATTAGATAAAAATATAAGTAAAATGGAGAATAACTTTAACAATAATTGTTATAATATAAATAAAAACACTGACTCATTTATGAAATATATAAAAAATTTTCTTGAAAAAAATTATTTAAACGATCAAAAAAATTATATGAATTTATATTATAAAAGTAACATGAATAGTAACATTACAACAAATAATACATCAGTTATAAATAACGAAGATTATTATAACCATATAGCAAATAATATTTTTGATAATAAAAATGTGAATATATCTGATATTAATAATGTTAGAAATTTGAATGCTTCTACTGGTTACAATAAGAAAACAAATGATAATGTTAATAAAAACATTTATAACTTTGATATGAATAATAATACGAACAATATTAATAATGTTAATTGGATAATAAATGTTAATAAAATTAACGATGCTAATAATAACAATATAGGTGACATTAATAAAAATAATGTTATTAATGATACTAATAATGTTCATAATGATAAAATGTATGATAACGAAAGAAATATTAACCATATTAATATTACCGATGTAAACAATGTAAGTGTATTTATGAATAAAAAAGAGAATATTGAATATTCGAATTTTTATAATTCTTTGAATGATATAAAAAATGAAGATATGCATACTAAAAATAAATTAGATAAAAATAATATAAATGATAAACAAAATTACTGTTCAAATAGCATTAATTATCATGTAAATGATTATCAAAACTCTATTATAAATGATATGAAACATGAAAATAAAGATATTAATATTATTGATTCTTTTAATATGGTTAATTTAAATAAAAGTTATAACAATAACAATGATCATATAAATTCTGGATATTTATATGATAAATGTAGAAAAAATGAAACATATAATAACAAACGCGAATACATTTTAAATGATGAAGCATCTTTACATTTAAATAAGAACACAGAAGCAAATATAGAAAGGTGTTTTATGAATAATGTAAAGAATTTGGACAATAATTTTAAAAAAAAATTATTAAATGATTATACTAATACTATGAATAATATAGAGTTAATAAATAAATTAAGTAAATCTGTAGAAAATACTTTTTTGAAAGATTATAATAATTATAAAGAAAATATGAATTATTATAGTAATATAAAAAATGAAAATCTAGATATTTTGCATAAATTGTGTGAAAATCCTTTATTAAAGGAAAATAAAAACATAACAAATTCTAAGGAAACTGAGATAAGAAATGATAACATTTTATTTTTAGATATAAATGAAAACACAAATATAGGTAATTATGTATATAATAAACAATATAATAATTTAAAAATGAATAATGATAATGATGATGATGATGATAATGAGCAAAATAAGAATTTAAATGAAGATATATATAACAATGCAAACAATTTTTTAAATGAATATAATATATCTAGAAATGTAAATAGAAATGAAATTATTAATGATGACGAAAATGCTAATCATACAAATAATGATGCAGATGGAGATGATAATTTTGATTTAATAAATTGTGATATGTCTCTTTTATCAAATTTTAAACATAAAATAAAAGTGAATAAAATTAATGATATACATGAAAAAAATTTATATAATTCTTTAGAAAACAATAAAGGGAATGACTTATTAAATAATGTGATAAATAATAATAATGCCTCTTTAAACAATACAAGGATTGTAAAAAATTATTTAAGTAATTCAATAAATAAAAAAAATGAATCATCTCTAAAAAAAAAACTAGATGAAAAAATGATGAATTTGCTTATTATGAATAACAATGGAAAATCAAAAACTCAAATAAAAGGAACTAATAATGAAAAATCGAAAATTTCTAGTAATAAAAATTCTAATTCTGTTAATTATTTTTTAAATGAAGTTTTATCTGATAATAATAGTAGTAATAATAATAATAATCATAATAACAATAATAATAATAATAATAATAATAATATTAATAATCATAATAATAATAATAATAATAATCATAATAATAATAATAATAATAATAATAGTAGCAATAATAATAGTAGCAATAATAATAGTAGCAATAATAATAGTAGCAATAATAACAATAATAATAATTATAATAATAGTAGTAGTAGCAGTAATAATAATAATAATACTAATCATCATAATAGTAGTAGTAGTAGTAATAATATTATTAATAATGATAGTATAAGGAATATTTTAAAAAAAAATAACAATAACAATAATAATATTAACAATTTAAATATTGATATAAATAGTTATTCAATGAATGCAACAAAAAACATCAATATAAAAAAGGATATAAATAATAACAAAAAAATTGTAGCCTTTTATAAATCATCAAATAATTGTATGGAATCTTTTGAAAGTAATTTAAATATAAAAAATCCTAGATTAAAAGAAAAAGTAAACAATGATATTGAAAACAACTTAAGTTCATTGAGATCAAAAAAAATATATAACATAAATAATAATAATATTAATAATAATTTTTATAATTATAATTCATTAAATTTTATGAATTATAACATTTTAATGGAAAATGAGAAAAATAAAACGAAACAACAAAATTTAAGAAGTAGTAATGATTTAAATGTCTCTAATAATTATGAGATGAAAGTTAAAAAATCAAATAATAACATTAATAATAATAATAATAACAATAATAATAATAATAATACTAATAATAATAATATTAATAATAATAATAATAATAACATTAATAATAACAATAATAATAATAATAATAGTAATAATAATAATAATAATAATAATAATAATAGTAATAGTAATAGTAGTAATAATAATAATAATAATAGTAATAATAATAGTAATAGTAATAATAATAATAAAAATGATAAAGTAAATATATTAAAAATAAATGATTATAATTATGCTAAAAGTGCGTCTACAAGGTGCGCATCTGATACTACTATAATTGATTCACAGAATTTGAATAACTTACATTTAAGATTAAAAAATACTAACATTTCTAATTATATAAATAATTCTAAAACTTTTGATAATAATATAAAATGTTCTAACAGATTAAATGATGATAACAATAGTATAATTGAGAGATTAAAAGTGTATGATAAAATTAAATATGATATGAAATTATCAAATAATAGTATAATTTATGATCCTATAAAAAATAAAGAAAAAATTAATAATAAATATAAAACATCTAATAATAATATTAATGAAAATAAAAATCTTTCGTTTTATGAAGAAAAAGAAAAATTATCTAATGATAATAAAATTATAGAAAAACAGAATAGTAATAATAAAAATTATAATTTTATAAAAAATCATTATTTACCAAATGAGATATCAGATAATTTTTTGGTTATAAAAAAATACACAGCTAAATATGAAGTTCAAATTGATCCATATAATGGTTTTGATATAGCGAAAAGAATAATTGGATTAAAAGGAACTAACATGAAAAAAATTTGCATTGATGCTGATTGCAAGTTGAGATTAAGAGGAAGAGGCTCAGGATATTTAGAAGGAGAAGAAAAAAAAGAGGCTAATGAATCTTTACATTTATGTGTATCTTGTCAAAAATATGATCATTACGTTTTAGCAAAAAAATTAATAGAACAATTATTAGTAAAAATTTATATGGATTATGATACTTGGCTTTTTAATCATGGTAAACCATATGCAAATTTAAAACCAAAAACTTATGAAAAATTTATTCCATTATATAAATTTCAATCTAATTCAAACCAAAAACAAAACGTAAATCAAAATTGAAAAAAAAAAAAAAGAAAAAGATAAAATATAGTATAATTAACATATTTAGAAAATTATATATATATATATATATATATATATATATATATATATATATATGACTTAAAAGTAATTTATTAAATTCAAATAATAATATGAGTGGTTATTGTAATTTTGAATATGATATTTAAAAAAAAAAAAACAAATAATAAAAAAAAAAAAAAAAAAAAAA
>NW_021628323.1:391026-395551 GCF_900005855.1 Plasmodium gallinaceum | reverse complement strand
AAAAAATTTTTTTTTTTTTTTTTTTTTTTCTTTTTTCTTTTTTTTTTTCAATTCAACATTCAATGTTTTTTTAATGTTGTGGAAAATTATAAAAATAAAAATTTTATTACTTATGATTTTAGTATTTTATTAAGTAGGAATTATATAAAGGAAATTTATATAAATATATTTTTTTTTAAATGTATTGGATTATATATAAGGAAAAATTATATAATTTATTTTTAAAATAAATTGTTTAAAAAATGAAGGAAATAACAAGGATAATAACTACATTTTTTCCAAAAATTCTTTTTTTTATATTAAAAAGAAATTTATTTAAAAGACATAAAATTTTCAATTTTTTTTTTTTTTTTTTAAATGATACTTTATATTTTATTAGAAGTTTCTACTTAAAAAACACATCTTTCTATATCATGTATTTAATATGCTTTTTCAAAAGATTAGAAAAAAAAAAAAAAAAAATTTTATATATAAAATAAGACAAATTATAAATGGTAATAAGTTATATTTATTGTATAAATTTTAAAAAATAGATTTAAAAATATAAGAAAAAAAAAAATTATTAGTATTACTATCAAAAATAAAAAATAGTTTTGCTAAATTTAAATTTGTTAGAATAAAATATTAATACATGTGTTAGCTTTTAATAAATATATATTTTTATTATCACATTATATATATACTATTATTTTATAAAGAAACTTCATTTTCTTTAATCTTTAAGACTTCATTTAAAATATTAATTGTTATCTACATAAATATATATATATATATATATATATATATATATATATATATATATATATATTTATATATATATATAAAGAAACATATAAATATATATATTTTCTTATTACTTGATAGAAAAACTTTAATAAAATTATTCCGTATGTTGTGATATTTTCCATTTCAGGTGGATAACTTTTATTATTTAACGATAATTTATTTATTAAATGATTTATCTCTTGTAACTTGTATATTTCTTTTTCTTCAAAATGATTAAAAAGATTTAGCATTTGAAAAGAAAAATATTAAATAAATTATAAATATTATATAAATGTTTTGCCTTAATGTTATATAAATTTTTCATTTTATATAAGAATATTATAAATTATTTTTTTTAATAACCAACCTTGAAAAAATGTAACAGGATTAAATGAAATTAGTTTATCTATAAATTGTTGATCTATGTATAAGATTAATTTTCTCCACTCATAATCCAGTATATTTTTTGAAAATATAAAATCAGAATAATCATATTCTAATATTATATAGGAACCAAACAAAGCCAATAAAAATGTTTTGTTGCATTCAATCTTTATTTTTCCTAAAGTAAAAAATATATTTTTTTATAACATTTTTTGTTTATACATTTTTATTTTATTTTGTTAAATTTAATTGTAAGTATAAAAATTATTATTATTTCTTTAATTTGTTATACTAATATCAAAAATTTTTTCCTGGTATTTTAAAATTTTTTTTTGTATCCATTGAAACAAGGATACATATTTAATTAAATTATTTGATTTGCTAAAATAATAATGATCTACTAAATTATTTTTAAATTTATTTATAATATTTTCTGAAATATTGTCTTCCATTTTGTTACATAACTTTTCAATCAAAATTTTTTCTTCTCCATATTCGCATTTAATCATATAATCAACCTATGTATATAAAAAAGAAAATTTTATTTTACCTTAATAAAAAATTTGTTTAGATATATTTTCTAACTTGTTCTTCAATGCATTTTTTTTCTGATAAAAAAATTCGTGTAATTAAAAAATAGGAAAAATTTATAAGATTATTAATCTGATTTTTGTTTATTTTATTTATGCTTCCTCTGTTATCTAAGCATAAACAAAATTCTACTTTCTTTCCATTTTTAAAATCAAATTTTGGTCTTATGAACTTTTTTTTTTCTTCTGTTTTTTTTTCTTCTGTTTTTTTTTCTTCTATTTTTATTTCTTCTATTTTTATTTCTTCTGTTTTTATTTCTTCTGTTTTTATTTCTTCTGTTTTTATTTCTTCTATTTTTATTTCTTCATTCAGTTTTTCATCTTTTTCTTCTGTATCTTTTTGGTTTTCTTTGTCTAAAATATCATCGTTTTTACTCTTTAAATGGGGTTCATTATTTTTTTTTATATCTTTAATAAAATTGATGAAAAAAAAAAAAATAAAAAAAGACATAATTAAAATATAATTGAATAATATAAAAATTATATTATTTAAAATATATTAAACGATTGAAATTTTAATTTTTAAATTAAAATATTTTATTACGTGAAATTTTTATTTATATTTTTTATTATTCTAAAATTTTAAATATTTTTCTTTTATTTTTTTTACATATGAATATACCATTTATAAAATTTTCTTTACAATTCTGATCATCTATGTTTTTTGAATTAAAAAAAAGATATTTTTTAAAGGAATATAATTCGCTCAAAAAATGAAAATTATAGAATGTGTAAAAAATTATAGGAATGCATAAAAAATCTCCAGGTTTCATATAGGAATATAAAAATAATTCTGATTTTTCTAATATTTCATAAATATATATACACTTATATGTAAGATTCATGTTGAGAATTTTAAGTAGATAATTTTCAGAATTTTCTCTTTTATTTTCATATTCTATTTCCTTTTCTTTCTGTTTACCCGTTAATTCATCATTTTCATTTTTATTATCATCTTTATATATATCTTCATTATGTTTTTTATTAATTATATTTTCATTAGTTACATCATTTTCATTTTTATATTTATCTATATTTTCATTAGATTCGTCATTTTCGTCTTCATTTTCATCACTTTTTACATTTTCATCACTTTTGTCATTTTCATCACTTTTATCATTTTCATCACTTTTTACATTTTCATCACTTTTTTCATTTTCATCATTTTTGTCATTTTCATCACTTTTATCATTTTCATCACTTTTGTCATTTTCATCACTTTTTACATTTTCATCACTTTTTTCATTTTCATCACTTTTGTCATTTTCATCACTTTTATCATTTTCATCACTTTTATCTTTTTCATCACTTTTATCTTTTTCATCACTTTTATCATTTTCTTCACTTCTATCTTTTTCATCACTTTTTTCATTTCCTTCTATAATACTATTCTCAGAATGATGATCCTTCGAATCGTAATTTTCATAAACGCCTTCATCCTTTTTATTATTATCTCCATTTTTAACTTTTTTTTTTTTGGTCAATTTTTTGTCACATTGTATTCTATTTAAATAACTTTTATTTTCATATAAGGGGTTAATATTAGAAAATAAACTGCAATTTAAATTATCATAAACAAACTTTTCTTTTATGATATTTGGAAAAAGAAAATTTTTTTCAAAATAAAAGTTTTCTTCTTTTTGTTTTTCAATAGATAAAAATATATTTTTGATTTCTTTTTCATTCAGTAATACTTCATTTTTTATATCACAATTTTCACTGGAATAGATAAACTTTAGAATAGTTACATTTTTATTATTTTCTCTTATTTTGTATACTTTACCCATATAAACATTTTCTATATTAAAAACATTTTTAATTAAATTTAATAATATTGGAAAATTTTCGTATTCAATGTTCTCTTCATAACTAGCAAAATTATACAAGTCTTTTTCTAATTTTTTACTAAAATTTTTATTTATCTCTTCATGTATTTTAATATTATTTGAATGCAATTTCCTTATTAGAATTTTCTTTTTCTTTTTTTTCTGTTCATTAAAAGATGCAAAATTCTTTAGATATTTACTTATAAGAATTAACGGATCTTAAAGATTTTTTAAAAATACAAAAAAGGTAAAATAAAAAAACAATGTAAAAATTATAATGATTAGAAAATTAGTAGTGTAACAAAATATAAAAATAATTTTTTAAGAAAATCAAAACAATAGATGAAATAATCTAGGAAAATGTTATAAATTTTACTTACTATCTTTATCTGTTTTCATTGTTAACAATAACGATTTAGCTAAAGCATATCCAATATGTTTTTTTATGAATTCTAAATTTTCTTCATTTTGAGTTTTTACTTTATTTTCCATTTTGAAAATATATATGTTTTAGTTTTAGTTTAACTTTTATAGAGTTTTTTACTTGCGATTACTTTTCTATATTTGTATAAAATTATAAAGCTCTTCTTCAATTATATTCAAAAAGAATTCTATATTTACTTATTCTTTTTATTTTATTATGATTATTTTTAAAATTCTGTCCAATTTTTTATATTTTTTTATTTTAATCCTATTAAATTTATATTTTATATTAGTTTGAGTTTACAAATAAAAAAAACAAAAAAAAAAAAAAATGAAAATGAAATAAAATTATAAAATGTTTTTCTTTTATTTAAAATTATATTATTCTGATTAATATTAGGAAATTCTTTTTAATTTTTTTTTTTTTTTTTCATTCAATTTTATAAGTTCAATATTTTTTTACTACTATTTTTTGTCTTATATTTGTGAAACCTATTTTAAAAAAAAAAAAAAAAAAAAAAAAAATTTGAAAAAAAA
>NW_021628323.1:382401-390026 GCF_900005855.1 Plasmodium gallinaceum | reverse complement strand
ATTTTAATTTAAAAAAAAAAAAAAAAAAAAAAAAAAAATATAAACAAAATTTCCTTCATAAAATTCTTTTTACAGACACTGAAAAGATTTTCATTTTTATGAGTATTTGAATTTCTAATAGATATATATTTGCATATTTTTATATATAAATTTTTTTCTTTATATTTAAGTAGCTTTTTTTAATTGATTTCTTAATTTTTCCCATTTATGATAAGACCAAGCTGTTAACATAGCTTGGTTTTTTTTTTTTATTTCTTTATTTTCATCATATAAAAATTCATTATCATTTTCTTTTTCAAATATATTACTAGATTTAATACATAAAGTATTATTTATATCTTTATAAAATTCTACATGACCTTTTGAGACTAGTAATGTAATTAAAAATAATCGAAAAGTAGTTTCATTATATCCATTTAATGGATCACAATCAATGATAAAATTCAAAAATTTTACATTTTTTTGAGTTTTTTCAAGCATCTTTAATCTTTCTTTTAGTTTCATTGATTGCTCATATGTTTCTAGTTTAATTTCTGGTTCATCTTTATATTCATATTCCTTTAATTTTTTATAAGTGCTATTCAAATTTTTTACTCTATTATAAGCTTTTTTCTCTTTTGTTTCTAAATTGAAGGAACTTACATTATTCATAAATAAATTTAATGGTATAGTGTCATAATTTAAAGAACAAAAAGAAAATGTTTTTATACTAAAATATTTGGATATTTTTTTAAAATCTAAAGAATGATTACTATTATTTATAGTATTATCATCCAAAAAATTTTCATTAAATGTTTCTAAAATCAATTTTAGTTTTTCTTTTAATGAAATACTACTTAAACCTTCTGCTTTATAATTAATAATTTTTGATACTTGTTTTCCATATTGACAACATTTTTGCAATTTACTAATTTTTTCATCAAGATTCAATACAATTTTTCTATCAGTTTTTATTACCTTTTTTAAAGCATTATTTTGTTCTGGTTGGATTAACGTGTCAACATTTAATTTATCTATTTCATTTTGTATATAAAGTTCGTCGATTTTTTTATTTGTATGTTTTTTTTCATTAATTGTTTCTTCATCTGACATTTTTCTTTTTTCCTAATTTTATGTATATATATATATATTAATTATAGCACTAAAGTAGAATTACTAATTCTATTAAATATATATTATTCAAATTTTTTACAACTTTATTATTTTTATAATTTTTGTCCTTGTATTCTATTTTTTTTTTTTTTTTTTAAGAGAATATAATATTTCATTTTTTTATTTTTTTTAAATATTTTTTTTTACATTTTAATTATTTTCAAAAAGTTATTTTTTTTTTTTTTTTTTTATAATTTTATGTTTCATTGAAGTTATAAAAATTTTTCTTATTAAAATTTTGTGATCCCTTAATTTTTTCTTAAAGTAATTTTATATTTTAAAAAAAAAATTTTCTTTTTTTTTATATTTCAATTAATGAAAATATTTCAAAAAAAGTAAAAATGTGACAAAAAAAAAAAAAAAAAAAAAAAAAATATGTAAAAACATGACCGTTAATAAAAATAGTATTATGTGTACAAATTAAAAAAGTAAATGTGTATATTTAAAAAAAAAGAGAAAAGAAATATATATTAATAAGAATTATAAATATAAAAAAAAATAAATTAATGTACTAATGATATGAAATAAACATATAAAAAGCAAACAAAATATAAATGTTAGTAGTGAAGAAATTATGATGATTAATAATAAAATTTATTGGAACCATAAAAGTGGGTAATGGTATAATTATATATATATATATATATATATATATATATATATATATATATATATTTTTATTATATTTAATTTTCTTAAAAAATAAGAATAATATTTTTAAAATAATATTTATTGAATTTTTTATTTTATAAAAAATTTTACATAATTCCATTTGTGATTCTCTGAAAATAATCATACTGGACGCTTCTGAAATTATTAACAGATGCTTCTATTAAAGCATTTATTCTTTGAATACACTAAAAAAAAAAAAATAAAATAATAAGTATTATGTTGAAATAATAGTTTAATAAAGAATCATATAATTAATTCTGTGTGTATAAAATAATATATAAGTAAAATTTTTAATGTATTAAAATTTACATTTTTGAATATATATATATATATATATAAATATATATAAATATATATAAATTTTTACCACATCAACTGTTAAATTAGTCATAAATCTTTCTTTTAAAGAATCTATACAAAACTGAGCACCATTAGCAAAACATGGTATTTTTAGTGCTGATAAGGAAAAAAAGAAAAAAAAAAAAAAAAGTGTAAAAATAAAGATTATAAAAATGTATTGAAGATAAAATATACCTGGCATCATTAGTTCTACAAAAAGGATAATTTCGTCTGAATGTTTGCGAGCTTCTAAAAATCCACTAACAATAAGTCGTCTAAAATATTCATAATTATCTGATTTTTCTCCATCCATTATATCTAAATATTCTTGTGTTAATTTGAAAGGGGATGTTTCAAAGTTAACATTTCCAGGAGAATTTGTCAGCATAAATCCATAATCAATATGAATTAAATGACCATCAGAATCTAATAACATATTTCCATTATGTCTATCCTTTACTTGAAGCAAATAAGAAATTAGAGAATATGCAGCATGACTTTCAATAAAATTCTAAAAATGAAAAAATATTATGAACATATATATATATATATATATATATATATAGATATATATGTATATATAATATATATATATATAATATATGTTTACCTTTTTCGCTTCAAATATATAATCTGCAAATACTATATTAAAAATGGTCGAAATATTATCTGTTGCAAATTTTCTTTTTAGCGAATCAACAGAACAAGTATCATTTACATATTCAATAATTCCTGAATTAGATCCTGTTACTAAAATTTCATAAGGTCGTAACCATAATGGTAAACCAGCATTATCAAAAATAATTTTAAATTGTCTGATTAATTGTGAAGCTAATAATTCCTGTCTTAAATCATCTCCACCTTTAACTATTACACACTTGAGATCCCAAGATTTCAGCTTACCATAAGGAGAAATTTTTCTAATTTTTTTTTTTTTTTCTTCAAATAATTCTCCCCATAGTAGCCTTTTAATTATTCTGCAATTTTTCTTTTTAAATTCTTCATTTAAATAATTTTCTGGTTTGAAATATTCATTGATATCTAATAAATTATTTGGATATTCTATAGGATTGTTATTTTTAGAAATATTATTGTTTTCTTTTGGTTCTTCAGAATCATTGTGTGACTTATCTATATTATTATTATTATAATCAATAAAATTTTTATTTTTATTTTTTCTTTTTAATTCTTCATATGTTTCAATTTGTTCTATATTTTTTTCAATTAAAATATCATCTATACCACTATTTATATTTTCCCTCGATACTTTTATGTTACTATTAGTATTATTATTGTATTTCGAATCAACTTTTGTTGTACTATTACTTAAATAATTTGGCATAGAAACAGATCTTGAATTTAACTGATTTTTTTTTGCACACATCATTGTCGATATATCTTCATTTGTTGTTTGATTATCTTTTTTTTTTTTTTCTTCTTCTTCTTCTTCATCTGCTTTTAATCCAATACATTTTCTTATAAGAGATAAATTTTCTTCTTCTTTTGTATTAAAAGATATCAAGTTTTCTCTTCTTAAATCATTAACAATACAATTGTACACGTATAAATCATCCATTTTTAATTCATTTAAATCTAATATATATTTTTTTCTTTTTTCTTCGTTATTTTGTACATTCTCTTTTGTATATTTTTTTTTTTTTTTATCTTCAAAATTCTTTCTTTTTTCATATTCAAAAGAAGTGTTATTATCTACATAAACACTGTAACTTTTAGAACAACAAAAATTTTTTGATAGAATGTGATTTTTTTTGTTTATTTCTTCCATTTTGCTTGATTCTCTTTCTTTTTCATAATTTTTATTGTTTTCATCGTTAAGAACACTGCTTTTAGTATAAAAAATATTATCAGGAATATCACTGATATCTTCATCTAAATCAGCAACCTCAAAAACTAATAAATATGGTGCTCTTTTTTTAGAAAAAAATATTTTACATTCTTCATGATTAAAATGTAGTATTTGTAAATTGTTATAACTAAAATTATTTCCATTTTTATTATTAGATGAAAGGCTTTCTAATGGTATACATAAACCTGTCATAGCAAAAGTATTCTCACATGAAGCTACAATACACCTTCTCATATTCATCCAACTATTTAATGAATAAATAAATCTCTTCAATAATTCATTTCTTAAATCGATGTCAGGTTCTGATGATAATAAATTAGAAACTGAAATAATTAAATTAATGAAGTTATTTAATAAACTAAAGTAATCACATCTTCTTTGTTTCATAAAAAATTGTTGTAATTCTTCTATCATATCAAAACTATAATTTAAATCAGGAAGAGAAAATTTAGATAAGCTTAAAGGATTACCTAACTTAGAATATGTGCTTGGTAGTTTTACTTTTGCTCTAGCGATTGATAAAGAACCTGAATTTATAATATAACATGGAGGTAACTTTGGCAAGGTATTATTTTCTTCTTTTATTTTTTTTGTAGTTTCTTTTTTTTCTTCATTTTTAATATTTTCTATTTTTTCTTTCTTCTCTATTTCTTTTATTTCTTCTTTTCCTTCTCCTTCTCCTTCTCCTTCTCCTTCTTTTTCTTCTTCTTCTTTTCTTTTTTCTTTTACTTTTTCT
The DNA here is from genome assembly GCF_900005855.1 of Plasmodium gallinaceum. Classification (NCBI taxonomy): domain Eukaryota; phylum Apicomplexa; class Aconoidasida; order Haemosporida; family Plasmodiidae; genus Plasmodium; species Plasmodium gallinaceum. Next base: position 385,260 of record NW_021628323.1, on the reverse strand, counting down.
ATCTCCTCTTCCTCTTTTTTAGAATTATTCAAATCAGATTTATATATACTAGATTCTTTTAAATTCCCTTTCTCTTGACTACTATTATTAATATTATTATTATTATCACATTCTTTATATTTCTGTGTAATTGTATTTTCTTTAAATGAACTTCTTTCAATAAAATCTTTTAAATTTAGTGAATGATATGAATGTTTAGAACTTCTATTGTACATTTTCATTTTATTAAATTTTTCGTTAGTTCTTATTTTGATTAAAATGAATTTTCTTTTGAATAAGAGAGGATAAGCTAAATCAAGAAGATATGATTGTTTATTTTCTTTAAAGGTTTTGCATTCATTATTTAAGGGTTTGCAATTAACAACAGCCATCTCGATTTCTTGAATCATTTTTTGTGCTAAATCTTTATATTTGCTTGAATTATCTTCAACAATGGAATGATATATCCAACAGAGTTTTAAGGCGAAATGCATTGATTTACTTGCTTTATCTAATAAAAAACGATAAAGAGAAGAAGTTTCATATCTTACTAATGATATTTGACTTAATTGAGGTAAATAAAATAATATATCTTCATATTTTCTTTGAGTATATAAAGAATTAACTAGATACTCATGAACTCCAACTTCTTTTCTATCATACAAATATCTTATGTGCAAATGTGTGTCAAAATATTCACAACGAAATAATCGTAATAAACTACCTTCTTTTAATGTATTTTTATTCATTTTTATTTTTTTTTTTTCTATATCAATGTTATTATTATTATTGTTATTTGCATCAGAATTATTTTTTTCTATTACTACTGTTTCATTTACATTGTTATCACTTTTTTTTTTCCTTATTTCATTTATTATTTTTGGTTTAGATGATGGTGATTCTTTAAAAATTTTAGAAATATTTTCTCTTATCTGAACTTTATTATTTTTAAGTTCTTTATTTTTTTTTTTTTCTTCATTTTCTAATTTTTTTTCATATATTTCTATAATTTTTATTTTTTTTTCTTCCTCATATTTATGCTCCATTTTGTCTTCTCTTTTCTCTTTGTCTATATCTGAGTTTTCTTTTTTTACCATATCTATATTTTTTTTTTCGTTACTTTCATTATTACAATTACAATTGTTATTATCAATATTATTACAATTATAATTGTTATTATCAGTATTATTAAAATTATCATTGTTATTATCAGTATTATTAAAATTATCATTGTTGCTATTCACATTATTATCCTTATTATTATTCCTGTTAATTGAATTAATACTATCACTATTACTTGTATTATCGTTATTTTTTTCATTGTTATAATCTTCATTATTACATATATTATCTTCTTCTATTTTTTCGTTATCTTTAATTTTTTTAAAATATGGTTCAATTTTTTTCACAATTTTGTTTTCTTTTTCATTAGTCATATTGTTTGATTCCAATATTTCAGAATCATAAGATTTTAACTTTTTTTTATTTTCTGAAAAATTTTTTTCTGATAAATTCATAAATGAATACTGTTTATTAAAAATTATACTTTTATTTGTATTATTATTATTTTCTTTTTCTTTATTAAAATTTTTTGTATAATCATTCACTTCATTTTCTAAATAAGGATTACTAGCATTCTCATTATCAGAATTTAAATTATTTAATTCTTTTTTATTTACACTCTTATATCTTTCATAAAAATTATCATTATTTATATTAATATTTTCTTTAATGTTTTTATCGTTTTCATTCAAAATATATTCGTCTTCTATATTTTTTAAATGAATATAATTCAATTCATCTTTATAAATGTGTGTATTAAAATTGTGTTTATATACTTTTTTATATTTTAATTCATTTTTTAATGAATTTATTTTTTTTTCCTCTTCATCGTCTATAATTACATGTGAAAAATGAAATTTTTTTTTTTTTTCTTCATTTAAATTTTTTTCAATGTTACTTTTATGCTCCATTATTTTATTTTAAAAACTTAAAAAATATATAGAGTTATTAAAACACTTTAATTTTAATATATATTTTATTTTACCCTAATATTTATTTAAAAAAAATGTATATTTTTTTTTCTTTTAATTTGAAATTACTAAAAATTACTTTAAGAAATCATATTATCTTACATATTAATAATCACAAATTTTTTTTTTTTTTTTTTGTTTTATAAAAAATTTAAAAATAAAAATGAATTATATTACAATCACCATCTTAGAAGTTAAAAAAAAAAAAATAGGATTGAATATTAAAAAAAAAAAAAAAAAATTGCTATAAATATATAAAATATTCTATTTTTTTTTTTAAAAATCTTAATAATTAAAGCATGTTTAAAATACTATTCTTTTTACTAAGTTATTGAAATAGTATTTTTATGCTTTCTTTTGTTTTCCTTTTCTTTTATTTGTTCTTTCTGATTTTACTTTTGTTGGTGTTTTATAAATATATTATATTATTTTCAAATAGTTTTATCTATATTTGTTATGTTTTTGTTTTATTTTTACTTTTTCGGTTTTTTGTTGTTTTTTCTTGTTATAGATGACAATTTTAATTTTTATTTTTCATGAATGATTTTGTAAAAGTAGCTGTTCACTGTTTTCATTTTATTATTTTATTATTTTTTATATTTTTTCTTAATATTTGTTATTTTGTTTATGATGTTTTATTAATTATAAATTTTTTATTTTGTTGTCTTTTTTTATTATTAAATTTTCCATTTTATAATCTTACTTTTTCTAATTATTTTTTTTTAAGTTAAAAATATTCTTCAAAAATTACGACAAGAAATAGAATAATTTTATATTTAATTTATATTTGAATGTGCTTACTTTTTGATTTTTTTTTTTTTTTTTTTTTTTTTTTTTTTAATTTTTT